>NC_056439.1:17920300-18160300 GCF_018296145.1 Oncorhynchus tshawytscha
TTTATTTGTACTATTTTCTACATTGTAGAATAATAGTGAACACAGCACAATTATGAAATAGCACGCATGGAATCATGTAGTAACCAAACCAAAAAGGTTTAAACAAATCAAAATAATATTTTATATTTGAGATTCTTCAATGTAGCCACCCTTTGCCTTGACGACAGCTTTGCACACTCTTGGCATTCTCTCAACCAGCTTCACCCGGAATGCATTTCAATTAACAGGTGCGCCTTGTTAAGAGTTAATTTGTGGAATTTCTTTCCTTAATGTGTTTAAGACAATCAGTTCTGTTGTGACAAGGTAGGAGTGGTATACAGAAGATAGCCCTGTTTGGTAAAAGACCAAGTCCATATTATGGCAAGAACAGCTCAAATAAGTAAAGAGAAACAACAGTCCATCATTACTTTATGACATGAAGGTCAGTCAATCTGGAACATTTCAAGAACTTTAAACGTTTCTTAAAGTGGAGTTGCAAAAACCATCAAGCACTATGATGAAACTGGCTCTCATGAGGACCACCACAGGAAAGGAAGACCCAGAGTTACTTCTGCTGCAGAGGATATGTTCATTAGAGTTACCAGCCTCAGAAATTGCAGCCCAAATAAATGCTTCGCAGAGTTCAAGTAACAGACACATCTCAACATCAACTGTTCAGAGGAGACTGTTTGAATCAGGCCTTCATGGTCGAATTGCTGCAAAGAAACCACTACTAAAGGACACCAATAATAAGAAGAGACTTGCTTGGGCCAAGAAACACAAGCAATGGACATGAGACCGGTGGAAATTTGACCTTTGAGATTTTTTGGTTACCACTGCCGTGTCTTTGTGAGATGCAGAGTAGGTGAACGGATGATCTCCTCATGTGTGGTTCCCACTGTGAAGCATGGAGGAGGTGGTGCGATGGTGTGGGAATGCTTTGCTGGTGACACTGTCAGTGAATTCTAAATAAATCAAGGCACACAACCAGCACGGGTACCACAGCATTCTGCAGCGATACGCCATCCTATCTGGTTTGGCTTAGTGGGACTATCATTTGTGTTTCAACAGGACAATGACCCCACACACCTCCAGGCTGTGTAAGGGCTATCTGACCAAGAAGGAGAGGGATGGAGTGCTGCATCAGATGACCTGGCCTCCACAATCACCCGACCTCAACCCAATTGAGATGGACCGCAGAGTGAATGAAAATCAGCCAACAAGTGCTCAGCATACTTGGGAACTCCTTCAAGACTGTTGGAAAAGCATTCCAGGTGACTGTGAGGCCGGTGGGACGTACTGCCAAATTCTCAAAAATTACATTGGAGGCAGCTTATGGTAGAGAAATAAACATTAAATTATCTGGCAACAGCTCTGGTGGACATTCCTGCAATCAGCATGCCAATTGCACACTCCCTCAAAAACTTGAGACATCTGTGGTATTGTGTTGTATGACAAAATAGCACATTTTAAAGTGACATTTTATTGTCTCCAGCACAAGGTGCACCTGTGTACTGGTCATGTTGTTTAATCAGCTTCTTGATATGCCACACCTGTCAGGTGGATGGATTGTCTTGGCAAAGGAGAAATGGTCACTAACAGGAATGTAAACAAATTTGTGCCCAACATTTGAGAGAAATAAAGCTTTTTGTACATATGGAACATTTCTGGGATTTTTATTTCAGTTCACCAAATATGGGACCAACACTTTAAATGTTGTGTTCATATTTTTGTTTATTTGATTTTTTTTTTTAAAAGGTACAATTTCTTGCTCTTCTACACATTTTGCCATGAGGCTGAGAGAACACGTTCCCTTGTTTATGTCACTTCATTCTCTTCTACACATTTTGCCATGAGGCTGAGAGAACACGTTCCCTTGTTTATGTCACCTCATGCTCTTCTACACATTTTGCCATGAGGCTGAGAGAACACGTTCCCTTGTTTATGTCACTTCATTCTCTTCTACACATTTTGCCATGAGGCTGAGAGAACACGTTCCCTTGTTTATGTCACCTCATGCTCTTCTACACATTTTGCCATGAGGCTGAGAGAACATGTTCCCTTGTTTATGTCACCTCATGCTCTTCTACACATTTTGCCATGAGGCTGAGAGAACACGTTCCCTTGTTTATGTCACTTCATTCTCTTCTACACATTTTGCCATGAGGCTGAGAGAACACGTTCCCTTGTTTATGTCACTTCATTCTCTTCTACACATTTTGCCATGAGGCTGAGAGAACACGTTCCCTTGTTTATGTCACCTCATGCTCTTCTACACATTTTGCCATGAGGCTGAGAGAACATGTTCCCTTGTTTATGTCACCTCATGCTCTTCTACACATTTTGCCATGAGGCTGAGAGAACACGTTCCCTTGTTTATGTCACCTCATGCTCTTCTACACATTTTGCCATGAGGCTGAGAGAACATGTTCCCTTGTTTATGTCACCTCATGCTCTTCTACACATTTTGCCATGAGGCTGAGAGAACATGTTCCCTTGTTTATGTCACCTCATGCTCTTCTATACATTTTGCCATGAGGCTGAGAGAACATGTTCCCTTGTTTATGTCACCTCATGCTCTTCTACACATTTTGCCATGAGGCTGAGATTTTTTTCAAGGAAATGTACTTTTATTCTACATTTCAGGATGTGTTCTTATGCTAACATAAATAGGTAGAATGTTCTTTTAAAAAGTCACCAGAACTGAGATTTTCACAATCGTTCTACAAAAATGTTTCCCTGGGGCCTTGCCACCAGACTCCCCAGGCACACTCAACTGTAAATAGCCCACCCAACAACCTCATCCCCATATTGTTGTTTATTTTTGCATCCCAGTATCTCTACTTGCACATTCAGCTTCTGCACATCTACCACTCTAGTCTCTATCACTCCAGTGTTTAATTGCTAAATTGTAATTATTGTCACTATGGCCTATTGATTGCCTTACCTCCATTATCTTACCTCATTTGCACACACTGTATACAGACTTTTCTACTGTATTATTGACTGTATGTTTGTTTACTCCATGTGTAACTCTGTGTTGTTGTTTGTGTCGCACTGCTTTGCTTCATCTTGACCAGGTCACAGACGTAAATGAGAACTTGTTCTCAACTGTCCTACCTGGTTAAATAAAGGTGAAATAAATCACTAAGATTTCCAGAGGAAACACTGCAAACACACTAATATGATAATAATCCACACAAAACAACATTGCACATGTCACAAAAACGGACCAAATCTATCACATACACACTACAGGATGCAAAGGGAGGAAAAAGGAAACAACGAATAGTCGGAATAGAGAGGGGGAGTAAGGCGGAAAGGAGAGGAAAAAGAGGGGATGGTGGAGAGAGAGCGAGAGAGAGAGAGAGAGAGAGAGAGAGAGGAGTCGTTGAAGATCCAGGTGGTGCCTGCCCCTGAGCCTGCTGTATCCTGGGTACAGCACTTACGCGCGTGTGTGTGTGTGTAGTGTACATACGCATGTTTGTCTCTGTGTGTGTGTTCTCTGACAGGAGGGAAGTGGAGAACCTGAGACCATGTAAATGTGATCACCAGGACTCAGGGCCTGATTGGGATGCCGGCCACGTATGATTAAATAGAATTGCAAAAAAACTTTTCCAAATGCTTCGGCGGTCTAACGAAAAAAAAAATGGGAAGGAAGGATTTACAGCCAATTCCCCGGTCTTTCTGATGGAGAGAGGCAGAGACAACATGTGTGTGTCTGTCGGTTTGTCAGTGTGTCTGTGTAAGAGAGGGTTTGTGAGAGAGAAAAAGAAGCAGAGAGAGAGGAGAGAGAAGGAAATTCAGTGTTATTATTTCTTTTAAATGGAGCTGGTTGATACATGCACACACAGAGCAGAGCGGGAGTCACCAGGCAGATGAAGTAGCCTAACGCTGAGCCAGGCAGGCAGGGTTCAGAGGGCAGGGTTCAGAGGGCAGTTAGAGAGCCCGTCATACACACATGATTGATGTCGCAGTCTGAAGGCTTAAGTCAACACGCTGTGAGCACGTCCAGGCAGTGCTCACCATAACCCAGGGCCTCCTCTCTCTCTCTCTCTCACACACACACACACACGTCAGGTGCAACCAACCCTAAATAGTCCCATTATCTTATCAAAGCTGAGACTCAACTGTCAAAGATAAGCTAAGCAAACCTTACTGGAATTAAAGGCTAATTGCTGAATTCATGCGTGTGCGTGCTAGCAATGGTGAGTGGAAGGAGTGTTTCTTATGTGAGTCTGCCTGCCTTTGTGTGTGTGTATGTGTGTCTGCATCTTTGGAGTGCGTATCCCTGTGTGTGCGTTTGCGTATATATGCCTAAGTATGTGTGTGTGTGTGTGTGTGTTCCTCCATCCATTAGTGAGGATTTGGGTTGTTCTGGGTCAGTAGCTGGGGGAGCAGAATTGTTTCCTCATTGATCTGTGTGTTGTTCCACTTCAACACCTCCTCTCCCCACACCAAACTACCCCCCACATCACCCACCCTACCCACCCACAGTGAAAATACACACAACTACAGACACTTTCAAATGCTGTAAGCTCGTCTATCTCAGGGGATGGAGGGGAATATCTTAACAGAAGAGTTGTTCCTACTTGCCATCTGTTTTCAGACCGACACAGTGTAGAAACATAAAAAGGGACACAGATTGGACACATGTACATTACCGTCAACAAATAGACATTTCCTGCAGATCAATGACTCCCGAGACCCTGCGCGAGACCAACGGGGGTCGTGTTTAAACAACGCTAACTTCAATTCCATACATTTAGTTCTGTCGTGCAACATGTAATATACTAAATGTATGTATACAAAAGAGTGGACTGTCACATATGTCATAGGAAGGGGAGACAGAGGGGGACAAAAGACAGGGAGAGAGTAGATCCTTGCGGTGCAGGACATTTTCATCAGGTTGTTTGTCTTCCCTCTAAATGAATGGCAGATGCTCTGAGCTAGACTCGGCACAGCAGCGAGGCCACTACACGGCTGGAGCGAACACACACACACACACACACACACACACACACACACACACAGACAGATCTTTCTCCCTGATACAATATTGCCGCAATCTCCATTTAATTAAGAGCAGGCTTGGCCACTCAGCAGGCAGTGAGTGGAGAGGAGATAAGCATTGCAGCGTCGTCGCAGGGCTGTGGAGGCGGAAAGGGAAGGACAGAGCTGGCCTGGCGTCCTGGAGGTCTTGGCTGCGGTGCGGATACCAATAAAGCTCCTGGATATCAGGCCCTGTCAGAGAGTGTGTCTCCCTGCCACTACCACGGGGCCTGAAGCAGTGGCAGTCAGGACCGCAACACAAAACGGGCTCACTACACTTAACCACCGGATCAGACAGGCCATCTGATTCCACAGGGGCCCCCACCACACTGCGTACAACACAGACTGAACAACACACACTCTCACAACAATGGGCCAGGTTACAGGGTAGGCTAGGCTAAAAAAGGGACGAGGCGCCTTCCTCATCCTCATCGTTGTCCAACAAGTCATCCATCCCTCCCCCGTCTTCCCCTCCCCAGACCGTGTGCCTCCCAGCTGCCGAGGAACACTGCTCTGATTTGGGTTAAGTGACTATTGCCCTACTGTGGTTAGCTTAGGGTAGAGGAGGACCGAGTACAAAGGACGCTCCCTACCCACTCCCTCCACTCCCACCGGCTGCCTGGAAACTAGACACAACCAAGACCCTCACACACACGGATGGCAGACGCAGGTGCACACCACACACACGCAGGCAAAGACGAACGCCCGCACACAAGGACGGGCACCCTTGACGTGTATGTGTGTGTGTGTGTGTGTACAGTCATACTATTTATCTGTGGCGCAAACATGTGTACGACACAAACACCGACACAAAACACGCAGACGCCAACTACAAAAGCGCCATTAAGTCTTAGTCTGGGTCAGGGCTTCACAGCAGCATCAACCAGTGTCACAGGAGGACAGAGAGAGAAAGGAAGGGAGGGAAAATAGACTAAAAGGGCAAACACGTATTTACGAGGCCGAGTTAAACGGTCTCTCACTCTGTAATTCTTCCTGTTTTATGGCAGGCTGGGGTGAACAAAGTGCCCGTTCTGTTATTCCACCATGCTTCTCCCCTTACATCAACCCAGCAGATTTAGAGCTGGGGGGTTTCAGCTTGATCTACTGGGAAGGCCCAGGTCTATATACAACACAGACAGCTTTTCAAAAGTCATCCGGATTTCGCCGATTGGGTAGGATTACAGGCATAGAAATAGAATGAATAGAAATCGCAGACTTGAAATGGGGCCGTTCTACTCATCCTATTTCTATGCTTTTAATCCCATTCCGATAACTGAAATCCGGACAGATCACTTTTGAAAAACGTGGTTTTGGAAGCTCTTCCGCTCTGGACAGGACATCTACAGGAACAGGCCTCGACACTAGAAAAGGCTTCCCCTCATCAAATCGTGTACACAAAAGCATGTGGACACATAACACTCATTCCAAAATCATGGGCATTAATATGGAGCTGGTCCCCTCCTTTGCTGCTGTAACACCATATTTCCCCAATACGGCCTATTTGTTGCCTTACCTCCCTAATCTTACCTCATTTGCACACACTGTATATATACTTTTTTCTATTGTGTTATTGACTGTATGTTTGTTTATTCCATGTGTAACTGTGTTGTTGTTTGTGTCACACTGCTTTGCTTTATCTTGACCAGGTCGCAGATGTAAATGAGAACTTGTTCTCAACTGTCCTACCTGGTTAAATAAAAGGTGAAATAGGCAGTTTGGAACTCTGTAGTGAGGGTTGCAACCGAGGACAGACCATTTTTACACACTACCTGCTTCATTCAGCACACGGGGGTCCCATTCTGTGAGCTTGTGTGGCCTACCACTTCGCGGCTGAGCCGCTTCACAATAACAGCACTTACAGTTGACCAGGGCAACTTAGAGCAGGGCAGAAATTTGACGAACTGACTTGTTGGAAAAGGCTGCGTCCTATGACAGTGTCACGTTGAAAGACACTGAGCTCGTCCGTATGGGCCATTCAGTATGTGCCAATGTTGGTCTATGGAGATTGCATGGCTGTGTGCTCAATTTTATACACCTGTCAGCAATGGGTGTGGCTGAAATAGCCGAATCGACTCATTTGAAGGGGTGTCCGCATACTTTCAGCATCTATTAAATCTGAGATCCGTATTTGGTGAAGCAGCACCACTGGTCGCCCCGAGGCGCATTTGTTATTGTTTTTGTTTTGGAAATGGGTCAGAGGAGCACTCTGCATTGTGGTAAAAAAAAAAAATTGTCCTAGTCTGCTGTTCCATCACGCGTGCAATGATGTGGGGTGGGGGGTGGAAACATTTGTAGTTTAAAGTAAAAGAGAAGTTATAGACAGAGAAGACCTATTGGTTACAATCTTTCTCAATGCTCAGTTCAACAGGAATGCAGCCTGTGTCTGTCTGAAGGCTCAATCTGTCCAAACGTGATTCAATTTGTCCTGGATGTTTTACATCATGACACAGCCTGTGTGTTTTGGCTCCCGGCAGGCCTATGGATTCATACTGAACTAATTCCCCCTTCGTTTCATGGGCTAGAGCCTCGTCTTACCGTAACTGCTTGGAGCCATGTGTACTTGAAAAACGGGACTGCAGCCGAATGCCGAACGCTTATCGCTAACTCGGAACATACTGAATCCATAATGATGAGGGCCATCGGACACGTCGACATTGAACCGATAGGAACTCTACAGTATTACAATAGTATTGCTGTGTTGTGATTTGAAGGCAGCGGAGCACCTTTCAAGAGGCAATCAGTTCAAGGAAGAAGCCAACCAAAATACACAATGTAGGAGGAAGGCAACCCTGACACACCTGACCAACTCAGCAAACTGATCAGTTCGGTGATTGCCTAAATTCAACACACCTGGTCCTCCAGGTTGGTTAAATCAAAAAACATGAAGTGCAAGTGGCCCTCCAGGACGAGGGTTGACCACTATGCTACCAGCCCAGCACTAGCCTTCCCTAAACGGCAGTGTGTGTTCTCTCAAAACAAGGGCAGCAGAGAGCGAAAACAGCAGCTGTGGGGGGTGGAAGGCTGTAGAGGTGGAGGGGTTCCCAGACCACCAGGGCTATTCTCGAGCTTCTCAATATTTATTTAAACACTTTCACGGCTTGGCTCACGTTCTCCAGAGTCATCTTTCACCCAGTGTTTCCTCCTGCTTCACACCCAGACATCCTGCTGACCCCAGGCCAGGACAATGAGATGCTTCTGCTTCACACCCAGACATCCTGCTGACCCCAGGCCAGGACAATGAGATGCTTCTGCTTCACACCCAGACATCCTGCTGACCCCAGGCCAGGACAATGAGATGCTTCTGCTTCACACCCAGACATCCTGCTGACCCCAGGCCAGGACAATGAGATGCTTCTGCTTCACACCCAGACATCCTGCTGACCCCAGGCCAGGACAATGAGATGCTTCTGCTTCACACCCAGACATCCTGCTGACCCCAGGCCAGGACAATGAGATGCTTCTGCTTCACACCCAGACATCCTGCTGACCCCAGGCCAGGACAATGAGATGCTTCTGCTTCACACCCAGACATCCTGCTGACCCCAGGCCAGGACAATGAGATGCTTCTGCTTCACACCCAGACATCCTGCTGACCCCAGGCCAGGACAATGAGATGCTTCTGCTTCACACCCAGACATCCTGCTGACCCCAGGCCAGGACAATGAGATGCTTCTGCTTCACACCCAGACATCCTGCTGACCCCAGGCCAGGACAATGAGATGCTTCTGCTTCACACCCAGACATCCTGCTGACCCCAGGCCAGGACAATGAGATGCTTCTGCTTCACACCCAGACATCCTGCTGACCCCAGGCCAGGACAATGAGATGCTTCTGCTTCACACCCAGACATCCTGCTGACCCCAGGCCAGGACAATGAGATGCTTCTGCTTCACACCCAGACATCCTGCTGACCCCAGGCCAGGACAATGAGATGCTTCTGCTTCACACCCAGACATCCTGCTGACCCCAGGCCAGGACAATGAGATGCTTCTGCTTCACACCCAGACATCCTGCTGACCCCAGGCCAGGACAATGAGATGCTTCTGCTTCACACCCAGACATCCTGCTGACCCCAGGCCAGGACAATGAGATGCTTCTGCTTCACACCCAGACATCCTGCTGACCCCAGGCCAGGACAATGAGATGCTTCTGCTTCACACCCAGACATCCTGCTGACCCCAGGCCAGGACATTGAGATGCTTCTGCTTCACACCCAGACATCCTGCTGACCCCAGGCCAGGACAATGAGATGCTTCTGCTTCACACCCAGACATCCTGCTGACCCCAGGCCAGGACAATGAGATGCTTCACACCGCTACCATTTCCTCCTCTCAGAGCACCAGGAAAAATCCCCACTGCTACAGCCCTGCCAGGGCCCAGGGTGGAGGGTGTCCGGGGACGTGTACTCAGGGGAGATGGATGATCTGTCTGGGTGGGTGGCATGGACGTCTCTGGTGGTCTAATGCTCCCTTCGGTCACTACTATTGGGGTTCCCAGTCAGCCATGGACCGGCACCCGGGAGGGCCTTCCTTACAATGTTGTTTCATCGTCCATAGTGACCCCTTACATCATCGTGACCTCACCCTGTTCCTTACCCACCGTCACCCACCACACTGGCCACCACTTCCCCCCCACACACAGCAATATTAAAATGGACTTCCTGACTAGGGAATATTTAGGACACGATGTCATGAATCAGCAGCACAGAGACATGCTTTTTACGGTGCTTGGAGGGAGTCAAAATAACACCCCGGCTTCAGCACACGTGAGGTAAGAAAGACCTCTTCCCACTACATCTCTACCTCTCGACCGTTCATTCGCTCATCCCATATGGTAGACATCCCCCCCACACACACACACACACCTCTCCCCCTGCCACTCACAACAACAAAGACGAAAGATCACCACTTCCTCTCTGACAACAAGCAGTTTCAACTCCCTATTTGCTTTTGAGGTTTGGTCCAACAGAACCAAAACACATTGAGACATTAAAATTATTTGAAAAAAAAAGTAGTATCAAATGAACATTGCTTCTGGAAAATGAACGCCCATTTTTTTTCTCCACACGCTGCATTGCGATACTGCTAGCAGCATTTCAGCCACAGACTTATGTGCTAGCTGTCTAGTCTTTGTTTTATACATTTGCTATGAGCATAAAAAGTGGAAATTCTCCTTGTAAGAAATAAGGATCATCTTATCCAGGCCACTTGATTTCAGCCTCTAAACAAAGTGAACGGGCTACCATGCTGTCCAGCTGGAGACGGAAAGGAGGGCGTGTTTATAACAGTTCAACTCTTCTACCTTGTTAGCGAGCTAAAACATACAAGTTGGTAAGATTTTAAATAATAATAAGATTGTTTATGAGATCTGTGTTCATTTTCATTATTAGTGGATGTCCATTGCATGGCTCTGGGTTTGCATGGCTCTGGGTTTGCATGGCTCTGGGTTTGCATGGCTCTGGGGTTGCATGGCTCTGGGGTTGCATGGCTCTGGGGTTGCATGGCTCTGGGGTTGCATGGCTCTGGGGTTGCATGGCTCTGGGGTTGCATGGCTCTGGTTACACTTGTAAAAAAAAAGGGCATTTTCATAGACATACTTTCATAGACAAATAAAAGCAGTTTAAACTATTTTGATAAAATTATTAGTGGGTTGTGGGAGACTTATATTTAGCCTAGTTATAATTTAACGAGCCCTGATTTCATTAGATTACTGCTCCCTGTTTGAAATGCAGTGTATTGACCTTAAATTTGGCAAAAATAAATCTGTATTTAATTTTTTTTACAAATATTACATTTTATAAATAATATATATATATATTAGTGAATCGCCAATAAGTAAACACTGTTTTTATAATTGAGATCTGATTTTTAGGCCATATCAACCAGCCCTAGTGTGGAGCTAGCTATCCCAGTCTCTTCCCTTAGAGCTTCTGTGCTTTCAAAACGATGAAAAGTAAAAGGTGAGGGAAAAAAACCCACCAGGCCATTTTCCCTCCAGATGGAAAATGGAGGGATGAACAGAGGAGTGTTTTATGAACCCTGTTCCCTGTCCTCCAGTTAAATTCACACCAGCAGTCACTTTTCCAGTGGCTGCCTGGCCTGCAGCATCACCTACAGCGGGGCCAAGGACAACAATGGAACGCGTGGAGCAGTGTGGAGGAGAACAGCATATCTACACAGAGTGTGTGTGTGTCACAGAGAGAGAGAGAGCGAGAGAGAGGACCCACAAAGAATTCGAAAACAAATCCAATTTTGATAAACTCCCATAGCTATTGGGTGAAACACCACAGTGTGCCATCACAGCAGCAAGATTGTTATAACACGGTATATAGAAATATTATTTTGGAACATTTGTGAGTGTAATGTTTATTGTACATTTTTTATTGTTGATTTCACTTTTGTTTATTAACTATTTCACTTTCTTTGGCAATGTTAACATGTTTCCCATGCCAATAAAGCCCCTTAAATTAAATTTCGAGAGAGACAGCGACAAAGAGAGAGAGACAGAGAGACCGAGAGAGACCGAGAGAGACAGAGACAGAGAGACCGAGAGACACAGAGAGAGAGTCAGAGACAGAGAGTCAGAGAGAGAGACAGAGACAGAGAGACAGAGACAGAGACAGAGAGAGAGACAGAGAGAGAGACAGAGAGAGACAGAGACCGAGAGAGACAGAGACCGAGAGAGACAGAGACCGAGAGAGACAGAGACCGAGAGACAGAGACAGAGAGACACAGAGATAAGGCCCTGTACTTTGTTGGGAGGAGGAAATGCCTGCCGTTCCTACTGTATCATCATGATAATCTCTCAGTTCCCCACCCAGCTCCCCCTTAAGCACCACACCATAGAAACAGAACAACTAGAAGCCATGGACAAAGCCCCTCAGACCACTGAACGTGTATTTACCCATCTATTTTTTATTTTACCACTTGATCCCTGACTCAGAAAACAGATCCCTGACTCAGCAGAAAGCCCGGCTCCAAAGGCTCCTGCATCAGATGAGAAGGTTTTCAGTGCTCATCAGACACGGTGGTCCCATCTCCATTCAGACATGACCACGACGCATCACGCGGTCTGTGTTGACCTCTGTACTGTCAGTGGATGTGTGGCAGCATGCTGGACCGCAGTACCGTCATTCCAGTTGGCAGTGTCAGACCCTGCCAACCCACTGGAAAGCTGCCTTTCCTGTACCACTGACGGTCAAATTAAGGAAAGCAACATCATTCTCTATTGAATTATAATTTATGTGGAATGCGTCTGCTGAGCCCAGAGGATGACAAGACCGCAGCGTACACACACACACACACACACACGTTTGCTGAGCCCGGAGGATGAGAATCCAGGAAGCAGAAACGAGGCAGAACTGTGACTGTGAGGTCCAATCTGTAGCGCCGGTGTGCGTGAGTGTGTGGGTGTGTGTGTGTGCAGCGGTGGGATGTAGAGAGACGATCATCGTGTGAGTGATTCACATGCCACCCTGTATTACTGTACAACAAGGGCTGAGCGCACACAGTGTACTCAGCGGAGCTCTCAGAGCAGAACGCCGTTTGTTATGCTCTTGGCTCTCGGAACTCAAAGCAATAACGGGCGACTTGCACGAGCAACATCAGAAACAAGTCTGGCCCGTCATTGCGAGTCTAAATGCATCACTTACATGACCGGAGCCTGTAAATGCGTCTCGCATTGAAGGTCAGAAGGATCCGGAAATCCATTTAACAACGAATATGGAAAAGTAACAGAAGACGAGCGGAACGATAGTCCACACGCTGCCTCGGACTTGTTGTGGTCTACAGAAAGCAGAGCTATGGTAAGGCTAACCCGGCGAGTGAGTACGCATCTTACCAACGCTACCAGATGCCTGCCACATTAGCTACGTAGCACAAAAGTACATCATAAAAGCCTTTGTGTAGGCTGTAAGTTAACAGGGTCCGTATGGAAGCTAGGCTCATGGCTGTGCTGTCCCACCAACTGTTACTTTTGTGCTATCGGTCTCAACCAGCAAACCAACATCAGAGCAAGTTCCATCTGCATCAGGGGATAAAGCTAAGTTCCACTGCACTCGGACGGTTCTATGAATGAATTTCAAAACAGATTCAACTTGAAATCATCTGAAAGCAGAATAAACTTGATCCCCTTTGCTCTTTACTCTCCTCGCCGCCCTTTACATCCCCCGCCTCCCTTTTCCCCTCCCTTTCGTTCTGTTTCTCGGAGAGATGCTATCGTTTCTCCCGCAGACTACATTTCTATGGTGACTTCAAAGCTTGTTCTCTAAGTGTTTAGAAGAATGCGATGGAAACAGGAAAATAATGTTCTGATTTCTGTAAACTTTACGACATCTGCTTTTGTTTAGCTCCGGTGCTGTGTGTTAGGGGAGAGGCAGCTCGGCTCCACACTGCTTTAAGTTTGGGACATTTTTCCCACAGTTTAAACAGCACCTCACATGCTGTGCACTGTGGAATGAGAGAGAGAGGAGAGAGAGAGGGGTGAGAAAGAGAGAGGAAACAAAGGAAAGAGGAAAGAAAGAGGGGAGAGAGAGGAAAGAGAGGGGAGAGAGAGGAAAGAGAGGGGAGAGAGAGGAAAGAGAGGGGAGAGAGGAAAGAGAGAGAGAGGAAAGAGAGGGGAGAGAGAGGAAAGAGGAAACAGGGGAGAGAGAGGAAAGAGAGGGGAGAGAGAGGAAAGAGGAAACAGGGGGAGAGAGAGGAAAGAGAGGGGAGAGAGAGGAAAAGAGGAAACAAAGGAAAGGGAGAGAGAGGAAAGAGAGGGGAGAGAGAGGAAAGAGAGGAGACAAAGGAAAGAGAGGCGAGAGAAGGGTGAGAAAGGGAAAGAAAGAGGGGAGAGAGGAAAGAGGGGAAAGAGAATGAGAGCGAGGAAAGAGAGAGGAAACAAAGGAAAGAGGAGAGAGAGGAAAGAGAGGGGAGAGAGAGGAAAGAGAGGAAACAAAGGAAAGAGGAAAGAGAGGAAAGAGAGGGGAGTGAGAGGGGACAAAGGAAAGAGAGGAGACAAAGGAAAGAGAGGCGAGAGAAGGGTGAGAAAGGGAAAGAAAGAGGGGAGAGAGGAAAGAGGGGAAAGAGAATGAGAGCGAGGAAAGAGAGAGGAAACAAAGGAAAGAGGAGAGAGAGGAAAGAGAGGGGGGAGAGGGGAAAGAGAGGAAACAAAAGAAAGAGGAGAGAGAGGAGAGAGAGAAAACAAAGGAAAGAGAGGAAACAAAGGAAAGAGGAGAGAGGAAAGAGAGGAAACAAAGGAAAGAGGAGAGAGAGGAAAGAGAGGAGAGTGGAGAGAGGAAACAAAGGAAAGAGAGGAAACAAAGGAAAGAGGAGAGAGGAAAGAGAGGAAACAAAGGAAAGAGGAGAGAGAGGAAAGAGAGGAGAGTGGAGAGAGGAAACAAAGGAAAGTGGAGAGAGAGGAAAGAGAGGAAACAGAGGAAAGAGAGGAAACAAAGGAAAGAGGAGAGAGAGGAAACAAAGGAAAGAGGAGAGAGAGGAAAGAGAGGAAACAGAGGAAAGAGAGGAAACAAAGGAAAGAGGAGAGAGAGGAAACAAAGGAAAGAGGAGAGAGAGGAAAGAGAGGAAACAAAGGAGGAAAGAGAGGGGAGAGGAGAGAGAGAAAACAAAAGAAAGAGAGGAAAGAGAGGAAACAAAGGAAAGAGGAGAGAGAGGAAAGAGAGGAAAGAGGAGAGAGAGGAAAGAGGAGAGAGAGGAAACAGAGGAAAGGGAGGAAACAAAGGAAAGAGGAGAGAGAGGAAAGAGAGGAGACAAAGGAAAGAGAGGAGAGGAAAGAGAGGAGACAAAGGAAAGAGAGGAGAGGAAAGAGGGGAGAGAGAAAAGAGGGAAAAGAGAATCAGAGAGAGAGAAAAGAGATGGGAAATAGAGGAGGAAAGAGGAGAGAGGAGAAACAAAGGAGGAAAGAGATGGGAGAGGAGAGAGAGAAAACAAAGGAAAGAGAGGAAAGAGAGGAAACAAAGGAGGAAAGAGAGGGGAGAGGAGAGAGAGAAAACAAAGGAAAGAGAGGAAACAAAGGAAAGAGGAGAGAGAGAGAGGAAACAAAGGAAAGAGGAGAGAGAGGAAAGAGAGAAGAGAGTGGAGAGAGGAAACAAAGGAAAGTGGAGAGAGGAAAGAGAGGAAACAGAGGAAAGGGAGGAAACAAAGGAAAGATGGGAGAGAGGAGACAAAGGAAAGAGAGAGAGGAAAGAGGGGAGAGAGAAAAGAGGGAAAAGAGAATCAGAGAGAGAGAAAAGAGATGGGAAATAGAGGAGGAAAGAGGAGAGAGGAGAGAGGAAACAAAGGAAAGAGGAGAGAGGAAACAAAGGAAAGAGGAGAGAGAGGAGAGAGAGGGAGAGAGAGGAAAGAGAGGAAACAGAGGAAAGAGAGGAAACAAAGGAAAGAGGAAAGAGAGGGGAGAGAGGAAACAAAGGAAAGAGGAGAGAGAGGAAAGAGAGGAAACAAAGGAAAGAGGAGAGAGGAAACAAAGGAAAGAGGAGAGAGGAAACAAAGGAAAGAGGAGAGAGAGGAAAGAGAGGAAAGAGGAGAGAGAGAGGAAAGAGAGGAAACAGAGGAAAGAGAGGAAACAAAGGAAAGAGGAGAGAGAGGAAACAAAGGAAAGAGGAAAGAGAGGGGAGAGAGGAAACAAAGGAAAGAGGAGAGGAAAGAGAGGGGAAAGAGAGGAAACAAAGGAAAGAGGAGAGAGAGGAAAAAGAGGAAACAAAGGAAAGAGAGAGGGAGAGAGAGAAGAAACAAAGGAAAGAAGAGAGAGGAAAGAAACAAAGGAGAGAAAGAGCGGAGAGAGGAAACAAAGGAAAGCTGAGAGAGAGGAAAGAGAGGGGAGAGAAAGAGAGGAGAGAGAGGAAACAAAGGAAAGAGGAGAGAGAGGAAACAAAGGAAAGCGGAGAGAGAGGAAAGAGAGGGGAGAGAAAGAGAGGAGAGAGAGGGGAGAGAAAGCGAGAGGGAGGAAAGAGATGGGTGAGAAAGAGAGAGAGCGGAGAGAGGAAGGAGAGGAAAGAGAAAGGGGAGAGGAGAGGGGAGGGGGAGAGAAAGAGAGGAGAGAGGAAAGAGGGGAGAGAGAGGAAAGAGGGGACAGAGTGCGATAGAGGGGAGAGAGAGGGGTGAGAAAGAGAGAGGGAGAGAGGAGAGCGGAAACAAAGGAAAGAGGAAACAGGAAAGAGAGGAGAGAGGAAATAGAGGAGAGAGCGGAAAAAGGGGGAGAGGAGAGAGAGGGAAGAGGGGAGAGAGGGGAGTGAGAGAGAGAGTGGAGAGAGGAAGGAGAGGAAAGAGAAAGGGGAGAGGAGGAAAGAGAAAGAGAGGAGAGAGGGTAGAGAGGAAAGAGGAAACAAAGGAGGAAAGAGGAGAGAGAGGAGAGAGAGGAAACAAAGGAAAGAGGAGAGAGAGGAAACAAAGGAAAGAGGAGAGAGAGGAAACAAAGGAAAGAGGAGAGAGAGGGGAAAGAGAGGAAACAAAGGAAAGAGGAGAGAGAGGAAACAAAGGAAAGAGGAAAGAGAGGGGAGAGAGGAAACAAAGGAAAGAGGAGAGGAAAGAGAGGGGAAAGAGAGGAAACAAAGGAAAGAGGAGAGAGAGGAAAGAGAAGGAAAGAGGAGAGAGAGGAGAGAGAGGAAACAAAGGAAAGAGGAGAGAGAGGAAACAAAGGAAAGAGGAGAGAGAGGAAACAAAGGAAAGAGAGGGGAAAGAGGGGAAAGAGAGGAAACAAAAGAAGAGAGGAAAGAGGGGAGAGAGGGGAAAGAGAGGAAACAAAGGAAAGAGGAGAGAGAGGAGAGAGGAAACAGAGGAAACAGAGGAAAGAAGAGAGAGAGGGGAGAGAGAGGAAAGAGAGCAAACAAAGGAGGAAAGAGGAGAGAGGAGAGAGAGGAAACAAAAGGAAAGAGGAGAGAGAGGAAACAAAAGGAAAGAGGAGAGAGAGGAAACAAAGGAAAGAGAGGAAAGAGAGGAAAGAGGAAACAAAGGAAAGAGAGGAAAGAGAGGGGAAAGAGAGGAAACAAAGGAAAGAGGAGAGAGAGGAGAGAGGAAAGAGAGGAAACAGAGGAAACAAAGGAAAGAGGAGAGAGAGGAAACAGAGGAAACAGAGGAGAGAGAGGAAAGACAGGAAAGAGGGGGAGAGGGGAAAGAGAGGAAACAAAGGAAAGAGAGAGAGAGGAGAGAGGAAAGAGAGGAAACAGAGGAAACAAAGGAAAGAGGAGAGAGAGGAAACAGAGGAAAGAGAGGAAACAAAGGAAAGAGGAGAGAGAGGAAAAAGGAAAGAGAGAGAGGAAAGAGAGTGGAAGAGAGGGAGAGAGGAAACAAAGGAAAGAGGAGAGAGAGGAAAGACAGGAAAAGGGGGAGAGGGGAAAAGAGGAAACAAAGGAAAGAGGAGAGAGGAAAGAGAGGGGAGAGAAGAAAGAGGAAACAAAGGAAAGAGAAGAGAGAGAGGGGAGAGAGAGGAAACAAAGGAAAGAGGAGAGAAAGGAAAGAGAGGGGAGAGAAAGAGAGGAGAGAGAAAGCGAGAGGGAGGAAAGAGAGATGGGTGAGAAAGAGAGAGGGAGAGAGCGGAGAGGAAAGAGAAAGGGGAGAGGAGAGGGGAGAGAGGAAAGAGGGACAGTGTGATAGAGGGGAGAGAGAGGGGAGAGAAAGAGAGAGGAGAGAGAGGAAACAAAGGAAAGAGCGAGGAAAGAGAGGAAACAGGAAAGAGAGGAGAGAGGAAATAGAGGAGAGAGGGGAAAGAGAGGAGAGAGAGCGGAAAAAGGGGGGAGAGGAGAGAGGAAGGAGAGAGAGGAAAAGAGAGGGGTGAGAAAGAGGGAGAGAAGAGAGGAAGGAGAGAGGGTGAGAGGAAGGAGGAAAGAGAAAGGGGAGAGGAGAGAGGAAAGAGGGGAGAGAAAGAGAGGAGAGGGAGAGAGGAAAGAGGGAGAGAGCGAGGAAAGAGAGGGGAGAGAGGGGTGAGAAAGAAAGGGGAGAGAAAGAGAGGAGAGAGAGAGAGGAAGGAGAGGAAATAGAAAGGGGAGAGAAGAGAGGAAGGGGTGAGAAAGAGGGAGAGAGGGGAGAGAAAGCGAGAGGGAGGAAAGAGAGGGGAGAGAGAGGAAAGAGAGTAAAGAGGGGAGTGAGAGAGAGCGCGATAGAGGGGAGAGAGGGGTGAGAAAGAGAGAGGGAAAGAGCGGAGAGAGGAAGGAGAGGAGAGAGGAAAGAGAAAGGGGAGAGAAAGAGAGGAAAGAGGGGAGAGAGAGAGGGGTGAGAAAGAGGGAGAGGGGTGAGAAAGAGAGAGGGAGAGATGGGTGAGAAAGAGAGGGAGAGATGGGTGAGAAAGTGAGAGGGAGGACAGAGAGAGGGGTGAGAAAGAGAAAGGGGAGAGGAGAGAGGAAAGAGGGGAGAGAGAAAGCGAGAGGGGAGAGAAAGAAAGAGGGAGAGAGGAGAGAGGAAAGAGAGGAGAGAAAGGAGAGGAGAGAGGACGGAGGAGAGAGAGGGGTGAGAAAGAGGGAGAGAGGGGTGAGAAAGAGGGAGAGAGGGGTGAGAAAGAGGGAGAGAGGGGTGAGAGGAAGGAGAGAGGGGTGAGAGGAAGGAGAGGAAAGGGGAGAGGAGAGAGGAGAGAGACGGAGAGAGGAAGGAGAGGAGAGAGGAAAGAGAAAGGGGAGAGAAAGAGAGGAAAGAGGGGAGAGAGGGGTGAGAAAGCGAGAGAGAGGACAGAGAGAGGGGTGAGAAAGAGAAAGGGGAGAGGAGGGGGAGAGAGGAAAGAGGGGAGCGAGAGAGGAAAGAGGGAGAGACAAAGAGAGGGGAGAGAGAGGAGGGAGAGAGCGGAGAGGAAAGATGAAAACAAAGGAAAGAGGAGAGAGAGGAGAGAGGAAGGAGAGAGAGAGGAAAGAGAGGAGAGAGAGAAGAGAGAAAGGAGGGAAGAGAAAGGGGAGAGGAGAGAGGAAGGAGAGGGAGTGAGAGAGAGAGAGGGGTGAGAAAGAGGGAGAGAGGGGGTGAGAGGAAGGAGAGGGGTGAGAGGAAGGAGAGGAAAGAGCGAGGAAAGAGGGGAGAGGGGAGTGAGAGAGGAAAGAGGGGAGAGAAAGAGAGGAGAGAGGGGAGGAGAGAGGAAAGAGGGAGAGAAAGAGAGGAGAGAGGGAGAGAGGAAAGAGGGGAGAGGGAGTGAGAAAGAGGGGGAGAGGGGAGTGAGAGAGGAAAGAGGGGAGAGAAAGAGAGGAGAGAGGGGAGTGAGAGAGGAAAGAGGGAGAGAGGGAAAGAGAAAGAGGGAGAGAGGAAAGAGGGGAGAGAGCGAGAAAGAGGGGGAGAGAGGGGTGAGAAAGAGAAAGGGGAGAGAGGAGGGGGAGAGAGGAAAGAGGGGAGCGAGAGAGGAAAGAGGGGAGAGACAAAGAGAGGGGAGAGAGAGAGAGGGAGAGAGGAGAGAGGAAAGAGAGAAAACAAAGGAAAGAGGAGAGAGGAAAGAGAGGAGAGAGGAAGGAGAGAGAGGAAAGAGAGGAGAGAGAGAAAGGAGAGGGAAGAGAAAGGGGAGAGGAGAGAGGAAGGAGAGGGGAGTGAGAGAGAGGGGTGAGAAAGAGGGAGAGAGGGGTGAGAGGAAGGAAAGAGGGGTGAGACGAAGGAGAGGAAAGAGAAAGGGGAGAGTGAGAGAGGAAAGAGGGGAGAGAAAGAGAGGAGAGAGGAAAGAGGGGAGAGAGCGAGGAAAGAGGGGGAGAGGGGAGTGAGAGAGGAAAGAGGGGAGAGAAAGAGAGGAGAGAGGGGAGTGAGAGAGGAAAGAGGGGAGAGAAAGAGAGGAGAGAGGGGAGAGAGGAAAGAGGGGAGAGAGCGAGGAAAGAGGGGGAGAGAGGGGTGAGAAAGAGAAAGGGGAGAGAAAGCGAGGAGAGAGGGGAGTGAGAGAGGAAGGAGAGGAGAGAGTGCGATAGAGGGGAGAGAGAGGGGTGAGAAAGAGAGGAGAGAGGAAGGAGAGAGGGGAGTGAGAGAGAGGAGAGAGAGGGGAAAGAGGAAAGAGAGGAGAGATAGTGGAAAAAGGGGAAAGAGGGGAAAGAGGAAAGAGAGAAGAGATAGTGGAAAAAGGGGAGAGAGGAAGGAGAGAGAGGAAGGAGAGGAGAGAGGAAAGAGAAAGGGGAGAGGAAAGATGGGAGAGAGGTGAGAGAGAGGGGTGAGAAAGAGAGAGGAAGGAGTGGAAAGAGATAGGGGAGAGGGGAGAGGAGAGAGGAAAGAGAGGAGAGAGAGGAAAGAGGGGAGAAAGTGCGATAGAGGGGAGAGAGAGGGGAGAGAAAGAGAGGGGTGAGAAAGAGAGGGGTGAGAAAGAGAGGGGTGAGAAAGAGGGAGAGGAGAGAGAGCGGAAAAAGGGGAGAGAGGAGAGAGGAAGGAGAGAGGGGAGTGAGAGAGAGAGGGAGAGAGCGGAGAGGAGAGAGGAAAGAGGGAGGAGAGATGAAAGGGGAGAGGGGGTGAGAAAGAGGGAGAGAGGGGTGAGAAAGAGGGAGGGAGGAAAGAGAGGGGAGAGGGGAGTGAGAGAGAGTGCGAGAGAGGGGAGAGAGGGGTGAGAAAGAGAGGGAGAGAGCGGAGAGAGGAAGGAGAGGAGAGAGGAAAGAGAAAGGGGAGAGAAAGAGAGGAAAGAGGGGAGAGAGAGAGAGGGGTGAGAAAGAGGAAGAGGGGTCAGAAAGAGAGAGGGAGAGAGGGGTGAGAAAGAGAGAGAGGAGAGAAAGCGAGAGGGAGGACAGAGAGAGGGGTGAGAAAGAGAAAGGGGAGAGGAGAGAGGAGGGGGAGAGAGGAAAGAGGGGAGAGAGAGAGGAAAGAGGGGAGAGAGTGCGATAGAGGGGAGAGAGTGCGATAGAGGGGAGAGAGAAAGAGAGAGGGGAGAGAGAGGGGAGAGAAAGAGGGAGAGAGGAGAGAGGAGACAAAGGAAGGAGGAGAGAGAGGAAAGAGAGAGAGGAAGGAGAGAGGAAAGAGAGAGGAAAGTGAAGAGAGAAAGGGGAGAGGAGAGAGGAAAGAGAAAGAGAGGAGAGAGAGGAGAGAGGAAAGAGAGGAAAGAGGGGAGAGAGTGCAATAGAGAGAGGGGAGAGAAAGAGAGGAGAGAGAGGGGAGTGAGGGAGAGAGAGCGATAGAGGGGAGAGAGAAGGGTGAGAAAGCGAGAGGGAGCGAGCGGAGAGAGGAAGGAGAGGAAAGAGAAAGGGGAGAGAAAGAGGGAGAGAGGAGACAAAGGAAAGAGGAGAGAGAGGAAAGAGAGGAAGGAGAGAGAGGAAGGAGAGAGGAAAGAGAGAGAGGAAGGAGAGAAGAGAGAAAGGGGAGAGGAGAGAGGAAAGAGAAAGAGAAAGAGAGGAGAGAGGGGAGAGAGGAAAGAGAGGAAAGAGGGGAGAGAAAGAGAAAGGGGAGAGAAAGAGAGGGGAGTGAGAGGGAGAGAGAGCGATAGAGGGAGAGAGAGGGGTGAGAAAGAGAGAGGGAGCGAGCGGAGAGAGGAAGGAGAGGAAAGAGAAAGGGGAGAGAAAGAGAGGGGAAAGAGGGGAGAGAGTGCAATAGAGGGGAGAGAGAGGGGTGAGAAAGAGAGGGAGAGAGAGGAAACAAAGGAAAGAGGAGAGAGAGGAAAGAGGAAACAGGAAAGAGAGGAGAGAGGAAATAGAGGAGAGGAAAGAGAGGAAAGAGAGTGGGAAAAGGGGAGAGAGGAAAGAGGAGAGAGGGGAGAGAGGGGAGAGAGAGCGATAGAGAGGAAAGAGAGAGGGGTGAGAAAGAGAGAGGTAGAGAGCAGAGAGAGGAAGGAGAGGAGAGAGGAAAGAGAAAGGGGAGAGGAAAGAGAGGAAAGAGAGGGAAAGAGAGAGGGGTGAGAAAGAGAGAGGGAGAGAGGGGTGAGAAAGAGAGGGAGAGAGAGGAAACAAAGGAAAGAGGAGAGAGAGGAAAGAGGAAACAGGAAAGAGAGGAGAGAGGAAATAGAGGAGAGGAAAGAGAGGAAAGAGAGGGGAAAAGGAGAGAGGAAAGAGGAGAGAGGGAGAGGGGAGAGAGATTGATAGAGAGGAAAGAGAGAGGGGTGAGAAAGAGAGAGGTAGAGAGCGGAGAGAGGAAGGAGAGGAGAGAGGAAAGAGAAAGGGGAGAGAAAGAGAGGAAAGAGAGGAAAGAGGGGAGAGAGGGGTGAGAAAGAGAGAGGGAGAGAGGGGTGAGAAAGAGAGAGAGAGGAGAGAAAGCGAGAGGGAGGACAGGAGAGAGGAGGGGGAGAGAGGAAAGAGTGGAGAGAGAGAGGAAAGAGGGGAGACAGAGGAAAGAGGGGAGAGAGGGGGAGAGAAAGAGAGAGGGAGAGAGGAGAGAGGAAACAAAGGAAAGAGGAGAGAGAGGAAAGAGAGGAGTGAGAGAGAGCGCAATAGAAAGGGGAGAGAGGAAGGAGAGAGCGGAAAGAGGGGGGAGAGAGGGGCGTGAGAGAGAGGAGAGAGGAAAGAAAGAGGAAAGGAAAGAGAAGGGAAAGAGGAAAGAGAGAGGAAAGAGAGGAGAAAGGGGTGAGAAAGAGGAAAGAGAGGAGAAAGGGGTGAGAAAGAGGGGAGAGAGGGGTGAGAAAGAGAGCGATAGAAAGGAGAGGAAAGAGGGGGAGAGAGGAAGAGAGAGAGGAAAGAGGGGGAGAGAGGAAGGAGAGAGAGGAAAGAGGGGGAGAGAGGGGAGAGGAAAAGAGGGAGGAAGAGAGGAGAGGGAGGAAAGGGGGAGAGAGGAGAGGGGGTAGAGAGAAAGAGAGGGTGGAAAGCTAGAGGAGAGAGGGGAGAGAATGAGAGAAGAAAGAGCAGAAAGGAGAGGAGAGAGGGGAGAGAAGAGGGGAGAGAGAAGAGAGGGGAAAGAGAGGAGAGAGGAAAGAGGGGAGAGGAGAGAGGAAAGAGGGGAGAGGAAAGAGAGGAGAAAGAGGAGAGAGGGGGAGAGAGGGGAGTGGGAGAGGAGAGGCACAAGAAAGAGGAAAAGAAAGAGAGGAAAGAGAGAGGAAAGAGAGGAGAGAGGAGAGCGAGAAGGGAGAGAGGGGAAACAGAGGAAAACAGAGGAAACAGAGGAAATAGAGGAGAGAGGGGTGAGAAAGAGGGAGAGAGGGGTGAGAAAGAGAGGGGTGAGAAAGAGAGGGAGAGCGGAGAGAGGGGAGAGAAAGCGAGAGGGGAGAAAGAGGAAAGAGTGGAAAGAGGGGAGTGAGAGAGAGCGCGATAGAAAGGGGAGAGAGGAAGGAGAGAGAGGAGAGAGAAAAAAATAGGAAAGAGGGGCGAGAGAGGAGAGAGAGGATAGAGGGGAAAGAGAGAGGAAATAGAGGAGAGAGAGGAAAGAGGTGAGAGAGGAGAAAGAGGAGAAAGAGAGGAGAAAGAGGAGAGGTAGAGAAAAAAGAGGAGGGGGAGAGAAAAAAAGAGGAAAGAGGGGAGAGAGAAAGAGAGGGAGGAAAGCTAGAGAGAGGGGAGAGAATGAGAGAGGAAAGGGAGAGGAGAGAGGGGAGAGAAGAAAGAGGGGAGAGAGAAGAGAGGGGAAAGAGAGGAAAGAGAGGAGAAAGAGAAAGACAAGAAAGAGAGGAGAGGGAGAGAAAAAAGAGAGAGAGGAGAGAGAAAAAGAGAGGGGCGAGAGAGGAGAGAGAGGGTAGAGGGGAAAGAGAGAGGAAATAGAGAGAGAGGAAAGGGGGAGAGAGAAAGAGAGGGGAAAGAGGAGAGAGGAAAGAGGAGAAAGAGGAGAGGGAGAGAAAAAGAGGAGAGGGAGAGAAAAAGAGGAAAGAGAGGAGAGAAAGAGGAAAGCAAGAGGAGAGAAAGAGGAAAGCAAGAGGAGAGAAAGATGAAAGAGAGGAGAGAAAGAGGAAAGAGAGAGGAGAGGGGAGAGAGGAGAGAAAAAAAGAGAGAGGGGAGAGAGAAAAAAAGAGAGGAAAGAGAGGGGCGTAGAGAGGAAAAGGGGGAGATAGGAAAGGGGGAGATGTTTGAGAGGGAGGAAAGCTAGAGGAGAGAGGGGAGAGAATGAGAGAGGGAAAGGGGGAGAGAGAAAGAGAGGGAGGAAAGCTAGAGGAGAGAGGGAGAGAATGAGAGAGGGGAAAGGGGGGAGAGAGAAAGAGAGGGAGGAAAGCTAGAGGAGAGAGGGGAGAGAATGAGAGAGGAAAGGGAGAGAAGAGAGAGGAGAGGGGAAAGAGGAGAGAAAAGAGAGGAAAAGGAGGAGAAAGGGGAGAGAAAAGAGAGGAAAAGGAGGAGAAAGAGGAGAAAGAGAGGAGAGGGAGAGAAAAGAGAGGAAAGGGAGGAGAAAGAGAGGAGAGGGAGAGAAAAAGGAAAGAGAGAGGGGGTGAGAGAGGAGAGGGGGAAAAGGAGAGAAAGAGGAAAGAGAGAGGAGAGAAAGAGGAAAGAGAGAGGAGAGAAAGAGGAAAGAGAGGAGAGAGGGAAGAGAGGAGAGAAAAAAGAGAGGAGAGAGAGAAAAAAAGAGAGGAAAGAGAGGGGCGAGAGGAGAAAGAGAGGAGAAAGATGAAAGAGAGTAGAGAAAAAAGGAGGGAGAGAAAAAAAGAGGAAGAGAGGAGAGGGGAAAGAGGGGAGAAAGGAAAGAGAGAGAAAGCAAGAGGAGAGAAAGAGGAAAGCAAGATGAGAGAAAGGGGAAAGAGAGGAGAGAAAGAGGAGAGAAAGAGGAGAGGGAGAGAAAAGAGAGAGAGAGGAGAGAGAAAAAGAAAAGAGAGGAAATAGAGGAGAGAGAGGAAAGGGGGGAGAGAGAAAGAGAGGGGAAAGAGGAGAGAGGAAAGAAGAGAAAGAGGAGAGGGAGAGAAAAAAGAGGAGAGGGAGAGAAAAAAAGAGAGGAAAGAGAGGAGAGAGGAAAGAGAGAGGAGAGAAAGAGGAAAGAGAGAGGAGAGAAAGAGGAAAGAGAGAGGAGAGAAAGAGGAAAGAGAGAGGAGAGAAAGAGGAAAGAAAGAGGAGAGAAAGAGGAAAGAGAGAGGAGAGAAAGGAAAGAGAGAGGAGAGAAAGGGAAAGAGAGAGGAGAGCGGAGAGAGGATAGGGGGAGAGAGGAGAGAAAAAGAGAGGAGGGGAGAGAGAAAAAAGAGAGGAGGGGAGAGAAAAAAAGAGAGGAAAGAGAGGGGTGAGAGAGGAAAGGGGAGAGAGAGGAAAGGGGGAGAGAGAAAGAGAGGAGGAAAGCTAGAGGAGAGAGGGAGAGAATGAGAGAGGAAAGGGAGAGGAGAGCGGGGAGAGAAGAAAGAGGGGAGAAAGAGAGGGGAAAGGGAGAGAGAGGAGAGGAAAGGGGAGAGAGAGGAGAGAAAGAGGAGAGAGAAAGAGAGAGAGAGGGAGAGAGAGAGAGGGGAAAAAAGAAGGGAGAGAGAGGAAAGAAAGGGAGAGAGAAAGAGGGGGAGAGAAAGAGGAGAAAGGAAAGAGGAGAGAAAAAGAGGAGAAAGGAGGAAAAAGAGAGGAAAGAGAAAAGAGAGGAGAGGGAGGAAAAGAGGAGAGAAAGAGGAAAAGAGAGAGGAGAGAAGAGAGAGAGAAAGAGAGAGGAGAGAAAGAGGAAAGCAAGAGGAGAGAAAGAGGAAAGAGGAAGAGCGAGAGGGAGAGAAAAGGAGAGAAAGAGGAAAGAGAGGAAAGAGAGAGGAGAGAAAGGGAAAGAAGAGGAGAGAAAGGGAAAGAGAGAGGAGAGAAAGAGAAAGAGAGGGAGGAGAAAGAGGAGAGAAAGAGAGAGGAAAAGGAGGAAAAGAGGAGAAAGAGAGGAGAGGGAGAGAAAAGAGAGGAAAGGGAGGAGAAAGAGAGGAGAGGGAGAGAAAAAGGAAAGAGAGGGGCGAGAGAGGAGAGAGAGGAGAGGGGAAGAGAGAGGAGAGAGGAGAGGGGAAAAAGGAGAGAAAGAGGAAAGAGAGAGGAGACAAAGAGGAAAGAGAGAGGAGAGAAAAAAGAGAGGAGAGAAAAAAGAGAGGAGAGGGGAGAGAAAAAAAGAGAGGAAAGAGAGGGGCGAGAGAGGAGAAAGAGAGGAGGGGGAGAGAAAAAAGGAGGGAGAGAAAAAAAGAGGAAAGAGAGGAGAGGGGAAAGAGGGGAGAAAGAGGAAAGAGAGAGGATAGAAAGAGGAAGAGAGGAGAGGAAGAGAGGAGAGAGGAGAGAGGAGAGAGGAGAGAAAAAAAGAGAGGGGCGAGAGAGGAGAGAGAGGGTAGAGAGGAGAAAGCGAGAGGAAAGAGAGAGAGAGAAAAAAGAAAGAGAGAGGAAAGGGAGAGGAAAGGGAGAGGAAGGGGGGAGAGAGAGGAGAGAAAGAGAAGGAGGAAAGCGAAATGAGAGAGGAAACAGAGGAAAGAGAGGAAAGAGAGGAGAGGAAAGATAGGAAAGAGGAGAGAGGGGTGAGAGGGGAAAGAGAGAGAGAGCGATAGAGAGGGGAGAGAGGAAGGAGAGAGGAAAGAGGGGAGAGAATGAGAGAAGAGAGGGGAGAGAGGAGGGGGAGAGAGGAGGGGAGAGAGGAGAAAGATGAGGGGAAAGATGAGAGGGGAGAGAGAGAGGAAAGATGGGAGGAGAGAGAGAGGAAAAGAGAGGAGAAAGGGGAGAGGAGAGAAGAGAAAGAGGGGAGAGAATGAGAGAGGAGAGGGGAGAGAGGGAGGAAAAAGAGGGGAAAGATGGGAGAGGAGAGAGAGGAAAGAGAGGAGAAAGGGGAGGAGAGAAAGAGAGGGAGAGAATGAGAGAGGAGAGGGGAGAGAGGGGAGAGAATGAGAGAGGAGAGGGAGAGAGGGAGGAAAGAGGGGAAAGATGGGAGAGGAGAGAGAGGAAAGAGAGGAGAAAGGTGAGGGGAGAGAGGGGAGGGTAGGAGAGAAAGAGAGAGGGAGGAAAGCTAGAGGAGAGAATGAGAGAGGAAAGAGAGAGGCGAGAGAGGGGAGAGAAGAAAGAGGGGAGCGAGAAGAGAGAGGAAAGAGGGGGGGAGAGGGACAAGAGAGGGAAGAGAGGAGAAAGAGAAGAGGAGAAAAGAGAGGAGAGGGGAGAGAGAGAGGGGAAAGATGGGAGAGGAGAGGGAGAGAGAGAGGAAAGATGGGAGAGGAGAGAGAGGAGAGGGAGAGAGGGGAGGAAAGAGGGGAAAGATGGAGAGGAGAGAGAGAGAGAGAGAGGAAAGATGGGAGGAAAGAGGGGAAAGATGGGAGAGGAGAGAGAGGAAAGAGAGGAGAAAGGGGAGGGGAGAGAGGGGAGGGTAGGAGAGAAAGAGAGGGAGGAAAGCTAGAGGAGAGAAAGAGAGGAAAGAGAGGCAAGAGAGAGGAGAGAGGGAGAGAAGAAAGAGGGAGTGGAGAGAAGAGAGAGGAAAGAGGGGGGAGAGGGACAAGAGAGGAAAGAGAGGAGAAAGAGAGGAGAGGAGAAAGAGAGGGAGGGGGGAGAGGAGAGGGGAAAGATGGGAGAGGAGAGGGGAGAGAGAGAGGAAAAAGATGGGAGAGGAGAGAGAGGAGAAAGGGAGGGGAGAGAGGAGAGGGAGAGAGGGAGGAAAGAGGGGAAAGATGGGAGAGGAGAGAGGAGAGGGGACAGAGAGAGGAAAGATGGTAGAGGAAAGAGAGGAGAAAGGGGAGGGAGAGAGGGGAGGGTAGGAGAGAAAGAGAGGGAGGAAAGAAAGAGGAGAGAAAGAGAGAAAGAAAGAAGAGGGAGAGAGAGGAGGAGAGAGAGAAGAAAGAGGGAGCAAGAGAAGAGAGAGGAAAGAGGGGGAGAGGGACAAGAGAGGAAAGAGAGGAGAAAGAGAGGAGAGGAGAAAGAGGAGGAGAGGGGGAGAGGAGAGGGGAAAGATGGGAGAGGAGAGGGAGAGAGAGGGAAAGATGGGAGAGGAGAGAGAGGAGAAAGGGAGAGGGAGAGAGGAGAGTGGAAAGAGAGGAGGAAAGAGGGGAAAGATGGGAGAGGAGAGAGGAGAGGGGACAGAGAGAGGAAAGATGGTAGAGGAAAGAGAGGAGAAAGGGGAGGGGAGAGAGGGGAGGGGAGGAGAGAAAGAGAGAGGGAGGAAAGCTAAGGAGAGAGTGGAGAGAATGAGAGAGGAAAGAGAGAGGCAAGAGAAAAGAGAGAGAGAAGAGAGGAAAGAGGGGAGGGGAGAGGGAAAAGAGGAAAGGGAGGAAAGAGTAGGAAAAGAGAGGAAAGAGGAAAGAGAGGAGAAGGAGAAAGAGCGGAGAGGGAGAGAAAAAAGAGAGGAAAGAGGAGAGAGGAAAGAGGGTAAAGATGGGAGAGGAAAGACAGGAGAAAGGGCAGGGGAGAGAGGGCAGGGGAGAGAGGGGAGGAGAGAAAGAGAGAGGAAAGGGAGAGGAGAGAGAAGAAAGAGGGGAGAGAGAAGAGAGGAAAGAGGGAGAGGAGAAAGAGAGAGGGAAAGAGAGGAGAGAGAGGAAAAAGAGGAGAGGGAAAGAAAAGAGAGAGGAAAAGAGAGAGGGGAGAAAGAGAGGAAAGAGGGGAGAAAGAGGGGAGAGAGAGAAAAGGGGAAAGAAAGAGAGGGGAAAGGAGGAAAGAGGGGAGAAAGAGTAAAGAGAGAGGAGAGGGGAGAGAGGAGAGGGAGAGAAAAAAGAGAGGAGAGAGAAAAAGAGAGGGGCGAGAGAGGAGAGAGGGTAGAGAGGAGAAAGAGAGAGGAAAGAGAGGAGAGAGAGGGGAGTGAGAGAGAGTGATAGGAAAGATGGGAGAGAGAGGAGAGAGGAACGGGGGAGAAAGAGAGGGAGAGAAAAAAGAGGAAAGGGAGGAGAAGGAGGAGAAAGAGAGGAGAGAAAAAAGAGGAGAGGGAGAGAAAAAAGAGGGAGAAAAAGAGAGAGAAAAAAGAGGAGAGGAGAGAAAAAAGAGGAGAGTGGAGAAAGAGAGGAAAAAAAGAGGGGGAGAGAAAAAAGAGGAGAGGAGAAAGGAAAGAGGGGAGAGAGAAGAGAGGGAAAGAGAGGAGAGAGGGGTGAGGGATAGGGGAAAGAGAGACTATATTAGCGATATAGAGGGGAGAGGAAGGAGAGAGAGGAAAGAGGGGAGAGAGAGGAGGGAGAGAGGGGAGAGAGAGGAGGGGAGAGGGGAGAGGGAGAGAGGAGGGGGAGAAAGGAGAGAGGAGAGGGGAGAGAGGAGAGGGAGAGAGGAGAAAGATGAGAGGGGAAAGATGAGAGGGGAGAGAGAGAGGAAAGAGAGGAGAAAGGGGAGGAGAGAAAGAGAGGGGAGAGAATGAGAGAGGAGAGGGGAGAGAGGGAGGAAAGAGGGGAAAGATGGGAGAGGAGAGAGGGGGAGAAAGGAGAGAGGAGAGGGGAGAGAGGAGAAAGATGAGAGGCGAAAGATTAGAGGGGAGAGAGAGAGGAAAGAGAGAAGAAAGGGGAGGAGAGAAAGAGAGGGGAGAGAATGAGAGAGGAGAGGGGAGAGAGGGAGGAAAGGGGGAAAGATGGGAGAGGAGAGAGAGAGGAAAGAGAGGAGAAGGAGGGGAGGGGAGGAAAGCTAAGGAGAGAGGGGAGAGAATGAGAGAGGAAAGAGAGAGGCAAGAGAAAAGAGAGGAAAGAGGGGAGGGGAGAAGGAGAAAGAGCAGAGAGGGAGAGAAAAAAGAGAGGAAAGAGGAGAGAGGAGAGGGGAGAGGAAAGAGGGTAAAGATGGGAGAGGAAAGAGAGGAGAAAGGGCAGGGGAGAGAGGGCAGGGGAGAGGGGAGGAGAGAAAGAGAGAGGAAAGGGAGAGGAGAGAGAAGAAAGAGGGGAGAGAGAAGAGAGGAAAGAGGAAAAGAGAGAGAGGACAGAGGGGAAAGAGAGGAAAGAGGGGGGAGAGAGAGAGAGGAGAGGGGAAAGAGGGGAGAGAGAGGGGAGAGGGGAAAGAGGGGAGAGAGAGGGAAGAGAGGGGAAAGAAAGGGAGAGAGAGGGGAAAGAGGGGAGAGAGAGAGGAGAGAGAGGGGAAAGAGGGGAGAGAGAGAAAGAAAGAGAGAGAGAGAGAGAGAAAGAGGGGAAAGAAAGAGGAAAGAGGGGAGAGAGAGAGGGGAAAGAGGGGAAAAAGAGAGAGAGAGGACAGAGGGGAAAGAGGGAGAGAGAGAGAAAAAGGAGGAAAGGGGGGAGAGAGGGGAGAGAGGAAAGAGGGGAGAAAGAGAGGAAAGGGAGAGGAGAGAGGGGAGAGGAAAGAGAGAGAGGAGAGAGGAAAGAGAGAGAGAGAGGAGAAAGAGGTAGGAGAGAAAAGAGATGAAAGGAGGCACTTTTCCTCTCCAAAGTATCAGGCAACAGCAGGAGGGAGAGAAAAAAGAGGGGAAAGAGAGTAAAGGGAGAGGAGAGGGGGAGAGAGGGAAGAGAGGAGAGAGGGGAACGAGAGGAAAGAGCGGAGAGGGAGAGAAAAAAATAGAGGAAAGAGAGGAGAGGAAATGAGAGAGAGAGATGAGAGAGGAAAGAGGAACGAGGGGAGAAAGAGAGGAGGGAGGGGGAAAAAGAGGAGAGAAAGATAAGATAGAGAGAGGGGAAAGAGAGGAAAGAGGAAGAGGAAAGAGGGGGAGAGAGAGAGGGGAGAAAGAGACAGGGAGGAAATGAGAGGAAAGAGAGGAGAAAGAGAGGAAAGAGAGGAGGGGGGAAAAAGAGAGGGGAAAGAGAGGAAAGGGAGAAGAAAGAGAGGAAAGAGAGAGAGATGAGAGAGAGGAGAGAGGGAAAGAGAGAGGGGAGAGAAAGAGAATGAGAAAAAGAGGAGAGATAATGATAGAAAGGAGAGAGAGAGGGGAGAGAGGAAAAGAGGGGAGAGAGAAAAAGCAAGGAAAGTGAGAGGAGAGAGAGGAAAGAGGGGAGAAAGAGAGGAAAGGAAGAGGAGAGAGAGGGGAGAGGAAAGAGAGAGGAGAGAGAGGGGAAAGAGGAAATGGGAAGAGAGAGAGAAAAAGCAAGGAAAGAGAGAGGAGAGAGGGGAGAGAGGAAAGAGGGAGAAAGAGAGGAAAGGAAGAGGAGAGAGGAAAGAGGGGAAAGAGAGAGGAGAGGGGTGGGAGAAAGAGAGGGAGGAAAGAGAGGGGAAAGAGGAGAAAGAAGAGAGGAGAGAGAAGAAAGAGAGAGGAGAGAGGGGAGAGAGGAAAGAGAGGAAAGAGGGGAGAGAGGAAAGGGGGAGAGAGAGGAAAGAGAGGAAAGAGAGGAAAGAGAGAGGAAAGAGGGGGGAGAGAGAGAGGGAGAGAAAGAGAGGGAGGGAGGGAGAACGAGAGGAAAGAGAGGAGAGAAAGAGAGGAAAAGAGAGGAGAGGGGAGAGAGGACGAAGAGAGGGAAGAGAGGAGAGAGAGAGGAAAGAGAGAGGAGATGGGGAAGAGAATGAGAGAGCGGAGAGAAGAGAGGAAGAGGGGGAGAGAGGAGGAAAAGAGAGAAAATAGAGGAAAGAGGGGAGAGAAAAGAGAGGAGATGAGGGAAAGAGGAAAGAGAGGAGAGAGGAAAGGGGAGAGAGAGGAGAGAGATAATGATAGAGAGAGGAGAGAGAGGAGGGAGAGAGAGGGGAAAGAGAGGAAAGAGGGGAGAGAGGGGAGAGAGAGGAAAGAGGGAGAGAGAGGAAAGGGGGAGAGAGAGGAAAGAGAGAGAGAGAGGAAAGAGAGAGGAAAGAGGGGGAGAGAGAGAGAGGAGGGGGAGAGAAAGAGACAGGGAGGAAATCGAGAGGAAAGAGAGGAGAAAGAGAGGAAAGGGAGAGGAGAGGGGGGAGAGACGAAAGAGAGGAGAGAGGGGAGAGAGAGGAAAGAGAGAGGAGATGGGGAAGAGAATGAGAGAGCGGAGAGAGAGGGGAGAGAGGGGAAAGAGAGGAGGGAGAGAAAAAATAGAGGAAAGAGGGGAGAAAGAGAGGAGATGAGGGAAAGAAAAAAGAGAGGAGAGAGGAAAGAGGGGAGAGAGAGGAGAGAGATAATGATAGAGAGAGGAGAGAGAGGAGGGGAGAGAGAGGGGAAAGAGAGGAAAGAGAGAGGAGAGAGGGGGAAGAGAGAGGAAAGAGAATGAGAGAGAGGAGAGAGAGGAGAGAGAGGAGGGGAGAGAGAGAGGGGAAAGAGAGGAAAGAGAGAGGAGAGAGGGGGAAGAGAATGAGAGAGAGGAGAGAGGGAGAGAGAGGAGAGAGATAATGATAGAGAGAGGAGAGAGAGGGGAAAGAGAGGAAAGAAAGGGAGAGAGAGAGAGGAGAGAGAGGACAGAGGGGAAAGAGAGGGGAGAGAGAGGGGAGAGAGGGGAAGGGGGAGAGAGGGGAGAGAAAAGAGGGAGGAAATCGAGAGGAGGAGGAGAAATCGAGAGGAGGAGAAAGAGGAGAGAGAGGAGAGAAAGAGAGGAAAGAGAGGAGCGGGGAAAGAGGAAAGGGAGAGGAGAGAGGGGCGAGAGGGGAAAGAGAGGAGAAAGAGAGGAGAGAGAGGAAAGGGGAGAGGGGGAGAGAGAAACGAGAGAGGAGAGAGGGGAGAGAGGAAAGAGAGGAAAGGGAGAGGAGAGAGGAAAGGGAGAGAGAGAGAGATAATGATAGAGAGAGAAGGGAGAGGAGAGATAATATGAGAGAGAAAGAGAATGAGAGAGATGAGTGAGGCACTTTTCCTCTCCAACAGTATCACTATGCAACAGCAGGACTGCTGAAAACCCCTTAAGCCTCGGAATAAGGAGGGGAGAGAGAGAGAGAGAGAGAGAGAGAGAGAGAGAGAGAGAAGCAAGGAAAGGGAGAGGAGAGAGGGGAGAGAGGAAAGAGGGGAGAAAGAGAGGAAAGAGAGGAAAGAGAGAGGAGAGAGGAAAGAGGGGAGAGAGAATGAGAGGAGAGAGAGGAGAGAGGGGAGAGAAAGAGAGAGGAAAGAGTGGAGAAAGAGAGGAGAGGGGAGGGGGAGAATGAGAGGGAGGAAAGCGAGAGGGGGAGAGGGGAAAGAGAGGAGAAAGAAGAGAGGAGAGAGAGGAAAGAGAGGAGAGAGGAGAGAGAGAGGAAAGAGAGGAGAGAGGAGAGAGAGGAAAGAGAGGAGAGAGAGAGGAAAGAGAGGAGAGCGGGGAGAGAGAGGAAAGAGAGGAAAGAGAAGAAAGAGGGGGAGAGAGAGATGAGAGAGAGGGGAAGAGAAAGAGACGGGGAGGAAATCGAGAGGAAAGAGAGGAGAAAGAGAGGAAAGGAGAGGAGAGGGGGGAGAGAGGAAAGAGAGAGGGGAGAGAGAGGAGGTAGAGAATGAGAGAGAGGAGAGAGAGGGGAGAGAGGGGAAAGAGAGGAGGGAGAGAAAAAATAGAGGAAAGAGAGAGGAGAGAGGAAAGAGGGGAGAGAGAATGAGAGATGAGCGAGAGGAAAGAGAATGAGAGATGAGAGGAAAGAGGGAGAAAGAGAGGAGATGAGGAAAGAAGGGGAAAAGAGAGGAGAGAGGAAAGAGGGGGGAGAGAGGAAAGAGGAGAGAGAGGGAGAGAGGAGAGAGGGGAGAGGGGAAAGAGGGGAAAGAGGGGAAAGAGGAGAGAGAGAGGAAAGAGGGGGAAGACAGAGGAAAGAGAATGAGAGAGGAGAGAGAGGGGAGAGAGGGGAGAGAGATAATGATAGAGGAGAGAGAGGGGAAAGAGAGAAAAGAGGGGAGAGAGAGAGAGAGGAGAGAGAGGACAGAGGGGAAAGAGAGGAAAGAGGGGGGAGAGAGAGGGGAGAGAAAGAGAGGGAGGAAATCGAGAGGAGGAGAAAGAGGAGAGAGAGGAGAGAAAGACAGGAAAGAGAGGAGAGGGGAAAGAGGAAAGGGAGAGGAGAGAGGAGAGGAAAGAGAGAGACGAGAGGGGAAAGAGAGGAAAGAGGAGAAAGAGAGGAAAGAGGAGGAAGAGGGGAAAGAGAGGAAAGGGGAGAGGGGGGAGAGAGAAAAGAGAGAGGAGAGGGGAAGAGAGGAGAGGGAGAGAAAAAATAGAGGAAAGAGAGAGGAGAGAGAGAGGAAAGAGAGGAAAGGGCGAGGAGAGAGGAAAGGGGAGAGAGAGAGAGATAATGATAGAGAGAGGAGGGAGAGGAGTGATAATGAGAGAGAGAGAGGAGAGAGAGAAAGAGAGAAAGAGAATGAGAGAGATGAGCGAGACACTTTTCCTCTCTAACAGTATCACTATGCAACAGCAGTACTGCTGAAAACCCCTTAAGCCTCGGAATAAGGACAACATTTCAATTATGTTGTAAAGCCTTATCCATTATAAAAAGGGATATGTGTCTATGAAATGGGACATATAGAAAAGGGGAAGCACACTAAGATAGGGCCACAAGGCCTAGAACCAAACTAATATACATGGCACCACACAGGCTCCATGTACACAATATGCCAATCAGGTTAGGCAGACCAAATAATTCCATCACAATCTCCCCTCTACTGACGGGGCTAGCATTACAAGACCGCCGTGTACAGACACACACACACACACACGACAGAACCGCCATGTGTACATACACAGGATCCGAGTGGCTGGATGGCACTGCAGCCTGAGGGCTCCCTGCTCTTTCCCCTCTTAACTCAATCATACTAAAGTTTCACTCTCGCCCATCCGAGCCTAACTCACTTCCTCTCCTCATCCCTTTCCTTGTTCACCCACCCCCAACACCCCTCAAGCCCTAGCCTCCATCACTCCACAGAAATCAGCCAAATCAGAACCCAACCCAAACCATAGAAAAAACATATTTGGCCACAATATCTACTGAAAACATGGCAAAAAAAGTTCAAATCATCCCAAAAAGGATTGTGTGGCTTAATGACTTGGATCGACATTTCTTGGAGATGATTTGGGCATGACATTTAAAACATGCTAATATCAGGTTGAGTTACAGTCGCTATTGGTTGAAAAAAATGCTCAATTTAGCGGATCCCGGCAGTGACCATTTAAACAAACAGAGCATGAAACATCCAGAGGGGTACAGAGCCAAACTAAAGGGCTACGCAAGTCACCCTGAACTAGGCTGCAAGCGAAGGACCTCAAAACCTTGTCATTGTTAGCGTCTCCCTTCCCTGTGAGGTTGAACGTACGTCCACTCTGTATCTACAGTGGGGAGAACAAGTATTTGATGCACTGACGATATTGCAGGTTTTCCTACTTACAAAGCATGTAGAGGTCTGTCATTTTTATCATAGGTACACTTCAACTGTGAGAGACGGAATCCAAAACAAAAATCCAAAAAATCACATTGTATGATTTTTAAGTAATTAATTTGCATTTTATTGCATGACATAAGTATTTGATACATCAGAAAAGGTACAGAAACCTTTGTTTGCAATTACAGAGATCATACGTTTCCTGTAGTTCATGACCAAGTTTGCACACAATGCAGCAGGGATTTTGGCCCACGCCACCATACAGACCTTCTCCAGATCCTTCAGGTTTCGGGATGTCGCTGGGCAATATGTACTTTCAGCTCCCTCCAAAGATTTTCTATTGGGTTCAGGTCTGGAGACTGGCTAGGCCACTCCAGGACCTTGAGATGCTTCTTACGGAGCCACTCCTTAGTTGCCCTGGCTGTGTGCTTCGGGTCGTTGTCATGCTGGAAGACCCAGCCAAGACCCATCTTCAATGCTCTTACTGAGGGAAGGAGGTTGTTGGCCAAGATCTCGAGATACATGGCCCCATCCATCCTCCCCTCAATACGGTGCAGTCGTCCTGTCCTCTTTGCAGAAAAGCATCCCCAAAGAATGATGTTTCCACCTCCATGCTTCACGGTTGGGATGGTGTTCAAATCAAATCAAATGTATTTATATAGCCCTTCGTACATCAGCTGATATCTCAAAGTGCTGTACAGAAACCCAGCCTAAAACCCCAAACAGCAAGCAATGCAGGTGTAGAAGCACGGTGGCTAGGAAAAACTCCCTAGAAAGGCCAAAACCTAGGAAGAAACCTAGAGAGGAACCAGGCTATGTGGGGTGGCCAGTCCTCTTCTGGCTGTGCCAGGTGGAGATTATAAGGGGTTGTACTCATCCTTCTTCTTCCTCCAAATACGGCGAGTGGAGTTTAGACCAAAAAGCTATGTTTTTGTTTCATCAGACCACATGACCTTCTCCCATTCCTCCTCTGGATCATCCAGATGATCATTGGCAAACTTCAGACGGGCCTGGACATGCGATGACTTGAGCAGGGGGACCTTGCGTGCGCTGCAGGATTTTAATCCATGACTGCGTAGTGTGTTACTAATGGTTTTCTTTGAGACTGTGGTCCCAGCTCTCTTCAGGTCATTGACCAGGTCCTGACGTGTAGTTCTGGGCTGATCCCTCACCTTCCTCATGATCATTGATGCCCCACGAGGTGAGATCTTGCATGGAGCCCCAGACCGAGGGTGATTGACCGTCATCTTGAACTTCTTCCATTTTCTAAAAATTGTTGGCAACAGTTGTTGCCTTCTCACCAAGCTATTTGCCTATTGTCCTGTAGCCCATCCCAGCCTTGTGCGGGTCTACAATTGTATCCCTGATGTCCTTACACAGCTCTCTGGTCTTGGCCATTGTGGAGAGGTTGGAGTCTGATTGAGTGTGTGGACAGGTGTCTTTTATACAGGTAACGAGTTCAAACGGGTGCAGTTAATACAGGTAATGAGTAGAGAACAGAAGGGCTTCTTAAAGAAAAACTAACATGTCTGTGAGAGCCTGGAATTCTTACTGGTTAGTAGGTGATCAAATACTTATGTCATGCAATAAAATGCAAATTAATTCCTTAAAAATCATACAATGTGATTTTCTGGATTTTTGTTTTAGATTCCATCTCTCACAGTTGAAGTGTACCTATGAAAAAAAATTACAGACCTCTACATGCTTTGTAAGTAGGAAAACCTGCAAAATCGGCAGTGTATCAAATACTTGTTCTCCCCACTGTACTTCCCGAACCTTGCTCTGTTCTCTGTTATAGGACTTTGACACTACACATCCACTCTGGGCTGTTACAACGATGCCGTTTTGTTTACGGCCGCGTTGTATTGTACATGCTCAGAAAGGTTAATGACTAGCAGATGCAACGTTGGTTATGTTCTAGCTCCGATCGGGGGGTGGGGGGCGTGTTGTGTTGTAGGGTTCAATGCAATATGCCAGGCTCGCTGCTTCTTGGTGAACAGAACCCACCAACAGCCCAATGGAGCAGAGGGTGTTCGGCCCCGTGTGTGAGCGCTGTGCACCACCAGTGTTTGGTTGGCTCTGAAATGTATGAGCAACATCATTTCATGCACAAGCGGCAAGGAATCTCACTCACATCTCCCGCATTGCTAAGAGTAGGACTGTGTGTGTGCGTGTGTGTGTGTGTGTGTGTGTAGGCTGGTTTACGCAAGCATCACTCCAACGCAAAGCTGCTGGAACAGTTTCCAAGTATTTGTGTAAGTCTTTTCCACACATTCTCCCCCCCAGCGGTTCCTGCTAGAAAAACAGCAAATGAGGGAAAAATAAACGGGGAGGGAAAAGCAGCAAAAACGAATTAAGGTGAGCGACACTGAGTAGAGAAGGACACCCTCCTAGGTAATACCACACAATCCCAGATCAACCCATAGCCCCCAACCCCAACAGGTAGGCTACCTGTGTAGCTCTATGCAATACGGTGAGAATTCCATCTTACCCTCAGATCTATCTTCTCAGATCTATCTTCTCAGATCTATCTTCTCAGATCGATCACAAGTGGGTCTATTTGCTTCTTGTTTTTTTATATTTTTTATTCCATGATGTCAAAGTGACAGAGTAACACGTCTGTGAGAGTCTGCAAGGGCACACTATCAACCTGCGGCGAGAAAGCACAGGAACACAGGGTAGGGAAGCTCAGCGCCGACAGGGACACTATTTCTTTGCGGTCAGACTGTCAGCGAGGAGAGGCGGAGGGGTTTGAAAGTCAGGGCAGGTCATTTGGCAACCATCCATGTCACACCCCGTTGGACTCAGGTTGTGTCTCTTAATTGGTCGGGGGGGAAGGAGTGACACCCTCCATCAACACCCAACTACTAATAGCCTGGTAGTCATTAGTGCACAAAACGTAGCAAAACGTTTCAGCAATGGAAAAACAAAACGCACGTGTTTCTTATTGCACAAGTACAGTCCCTCGTCCCTCTCTAAAGTCTATTTTCCTCCCTTTGGTGCCTATTGAATAGGACCCTGCTACAGCCACAGCCATTTATTTCCTGCCACTGCCTCTTGCCGCCCAGCCCGGCCCAGTACAATGATGAATGGCCACAAGCTCCATTCAATTACGCCCAAAGTGCGAAGAGGCAGGAACAATGGAAACTGTCCTGGGCTGTGCTGCCGTGAGCGCGGCAGGCGCAGGGCTGTACTGGGCACAGGCCAGCCCCCTCTTGCATTCTTTGCGACAATTTAGGCTAATTAGCATCAACTCCTGCTTCATCCATCATCCTCCTCAAGAAACATAAACCAAGTGTCAGCTCTAGCGTAACAAACAGATCGCCCAGCTACTTAACACAAATTATTCTTACATGAAACGCCGCTTCTCAGGCAACATTCCCCCCCTTTAGGCCATCTGGGGCGAACAGAGAGAGAGAGAGAGAGAGAGAGACAGAGAGAGAGACAGAGAGAGACAGAGAGAGAGAAAGAGAGCTATTAAAATTGAAGACATATGTTTCAGTCAAGTTCAACTCCCCAGACTAGCTGTGGCTGACGCGGTGACAGTTTCCCCCCATCAGTGGGAGGGTGTGTCTAAGGCTGATGGATTGCAACCTGTTGTAATAAAATGTAAATAAAGTGTCCAGGTAAAAGTACAAAGTGGCTGAGCTTAGTCCCCGGATGCTGGTGCTTGGACACCCCCTCCCCGATTGACACCTCTGGGTAAGTTACTGTGACTATAGAGAAGACGGAGTGCTGTCTGTCAATGTTTTATTGGCTTTCAGAAGTACCAGCCATTTTGAGTCAAATGACAATTTGATACATAGAGAGAGATATGACATAATATAAACCTTAATCTTAAGACTGTATAAAGGCCCACCATACAAGTTATAAAGCATTATATAAAAGGCTTTAAGTTTTTTAAAAAGGGAGAGAAAATAAGGAGGGACAAGCTTTGTCAATGTGGTATTAATGACACTCAACAACTGACACATTAAGACATTTTAAGTGGGCCCAGACATGTGCCCCTAAAAAAAGAATTGAAATAAATCACCATTTAAAGAACCCAGACATTGTTTGATCAAATTTACAGGGTTTATTTGAATTAAAACTAAAAAAGGAGCCAGTTGACACCTGGAAATTCCCCAACAAAATGTAAAACATACTAATACTGTTAAAGAATCAACATTCAAGACGTTGCGGTTTCATTAAAATGCAATTCTACACATTCCTTTCAATCTTATCTCAACTCTTACCATCAGTTATGGGGCCTAACTGATAAACAAATGGTAACTAATTGACATGAATTCATTTAGAGTAAATAATGCGTCTTAGATTGAATGCAATGCAAAACACTGCTGACTCTGCATTGCTGAAATGTATGAATATACCCGAGGTAGGTTGCGAGAATGATTTGAATACTATCCAACCCCCTCCCTTGTGTTGGAGCCTTATTTTAAAATGGATTATTTCGTTTTTTTCCCCTCATCAAGCTACAGAAAATACTCTATAATGACAAAGCAAAAACTGGGTTATAGAAATTTTTGTAAATGTATAAAAAAATATATAAAAAAATATCACAAGTATTCAGACCCTTTACTCAGTACTTTGTTGAAGCACCTTTGGCAGTGATTACTACCTCGAATCTTCTTGGGTATGATGCTACAAGCTTGGCACACCTGTATTTGGGGAGTTTCTCCCATTCTTCTCTGCAGATCCTCTCAAGCTCTGTCAGGTTGGATGGGGAGCGTCGCTGCACAGCTATTTTCAGGTCTCTCCTGAGATGTTCGATTGGGTTCAAGTCCCGGCTCTGGATGGGCCACTCAAGGACATTCAGAGACTTGTCCCAAGCCTCTCCTGCATTGTCTTGACTGTGAGCTTAGGGTCGTTGTCTTGTTGGAAGATGAACCTTCGCCATAGTCTGAGGTCCTGAGTGTTCTGGAGCAGGTTTTCATCAAGGATCTCGCTGTACTTTGCTCTGTTCATTTTTCCCTCGATCCTGACTAGTCTTCCAGTCCATGCCACTGAAAAACATCCCCACAGCATGATGATTCTGCCACCATGCTTCACTGTAGGGATGGTGCCAGGTTTCCTCCAGATGTGACTCTTGGCATTCAGTCCAAAGAGTTCAATCTTGGTTTCATCAGACCAAATAATCTTGTTTCTCATGGTCAGAAAGTCTTTAGGTGCCTTTTGGCAAACTCCAAGTGGGCTGTAATGTGCCTTTTACTGAGGAGTGGTTCCGTCTGGCCAGTCTACCATAAAGGCCTGATTGGTGGAGTGCTGCAGAGATGGTTGATCTTCTGGAAGGTTCTCCCATCTCCACAGAGGAACTCTAGAGCTCTGTCAGAGTGACCATTGGGTTCTTGGTCACCTCCCTGACCAAGGCCCTTCTCCCACGATTGCCCATTTTGGCCGTGCGGCTAGCTCTAGGAAGAGTCTTGGTGGTTCTAAACTTCTTCCATTTAAGAATGAAGGCCACTGTGGTCTTGGGGGTCCTTCAAAGCTGCAGAAGTTTTGTGCCTCGACACAATCATGTCTCGGAGCTCTATGGACAACTCCTTCGACCTCATAGCTTGGTTTTTACAATGACATGCACGGTCAACTGTGACCTTATATAGACAGATGTCTGCCTTTCCAAATCATGTCCAATCAATTGAATTTACCACAGTTGGACTCCAACCAAGTTATAGAAACTTCTCAAGGATGATCAATGGAAACAGAATGCACCTGAGCTCAATTTCGAGTCTTATAACAAAGGGTCTGAATACTTAAGTAAATAAGAGTTCTGGGGGGGGGTTTGTTGCAAAAATGTCTAAAACCTTGTTTTAGCTTTGTCATTATGGGGTATTGTGTGTAGATTGATTAAGATGTTTTGTATTTAATCCATTTTAGAATAAGGCTGTAATGTAATAAAATGTGGAAAAAGTAAAGGGGTCTGAATGCATTCCGAATGCACTACACTACGGCACCAAAAGTATGTGGACACCTGCTTGTCAAACATCTCATTCCAAAATCATGGACATTAATATGGAGTTGATCTCCCCTTTGCTGCTATAACAGCCTCCACTCTTGATTTGCTCAGTGACTTGCTTCCATTCAGCCCCAAGAGCATTAAATGAGGTCGGACACTGATGTTGGGCGATTAGGCCTGGCTCGCAGTCAGCATTTCAAATCCTCCCAAAGATGTTCGATGGGGTTGAGGTCAGGAATCTGTGCAGGTCAGTCAAGTTCTTCCAAACAAACCATTTCTGTATGGACCTCGCTTTGTGCACGGGGGCATGGTCATGCTGAAACAGGAAAGAGCCTTCACAAAACTGTTGCCACAAAGTTGGAAGCACAGAATTGTCTAGATTGTCATTGTATGCTGTTGTGTTAAGATCTACCTTCAACAGAACTAAGGGGCCTAGCCTGAACCATGAAAAACAGCCTCAGATCATTATTCCTCCTCCACCAAACTTTAGAGTTGGCACTATGCATTGGGCCAGGTAGCGTTCTCCTGGCATCCAACAAACCCAGATATTCCGTTGGACTGCCAGATGGTGAAGCGTGATTCATCACTCCACTGCTCCAGAGGCCAATGACGGCGACCTTTACACCACTACAGCCGACACTTGGCATTGCGCATGGTGATTTTAAACTTGGTGCGGCTGCTCGGCCATGGAAACCAATTTCATGAAGCTCCAGATGAACTGTTCTTGAGCTCACATTGCTTCCAGAGGTAGTTTGGAACTCGGTAGTGAGTGTTGCAACCGAGGACAGACGATGTGTATGCGCTACGTGCTTCAGCACTCAACGGTCCCATTCTGTGAGCTTGTGTGGCCAACGCCTTTCGCGGTTGAGCAATTGATGCTCCCAGTCGTTTTCACTTCACAATAACAACACTTACAGTTGACCGGGGCAGCTTTAGCAGGGAAGAAATTTGAAGGTCACTGAACTCTTCAGTGAGGCCATTCTACTGCCAATGTTTGTCTATGGAGATTGCATGTCTGTGTGCTCGATTTTATACACCTGTCAGCAATGGGTGTGGCTGAAATAGCCGAATACACTAATTTGAATGGCTGTCCACATACTTTTGTATATACAGTGCCTTGCGAAAGTATTCGCCCCCCTTGAACTTTGCGACCTTTTGCCACATTTCAGGCTTCAAACATAAAGATATAAAACTGTATTTTTTTGTGAAGAATCAACAACAAGTGGGACACAATCATGAAGTGGAACGACATTTATTGGATATTTCAAACTTTTTTAACAAGTCAAAAACTGAAAAATATGGCGTGCAAAATTATTCAGCCCCTTTACTTTCAGTGCAGCAAACTCTCTCCAGAAGTTCAGTGAGGATCTTTGAATGATCCAATGTTGACCTAAATGACTAATGATGATAAATACAATCCACCTGTGTGTAATCAAGTCTCCGTATAAATGCAACTGCACTGTGATAGTCTCAGAGGTCCGTTAAATCAAATCAAATTTATTTATATAGCCCTTCGTACATCAGCTGATATCTCAAAGTGCTGTACAGAAACCCAGCCTAAAACCCCAAACAGCAAGCAATGCAGGTGTAGAAGCACCTAAAAGCGCAGAGAGCATAATGAAGAACAAGGAACACACCAGGCAGGTCCGAGATACTGTTGTGAAGAAGTTTAAAGCCGGATAATTGCCGTGCAAGCGATAATATTGAAATGGAAGGAGTATCAGACCACTGCAAATCTACCAAGACCTGGCCGTCCCTCTAAACTTTCAGCTCATACAAGGAGAAGACTGATCAGAGATGCAGCCAAGAGGCCCATGATCACTCTGGATGAACTGCAGAGATCTACAGCTAAGGTGGGAGACTCTGTCCATAGGACAACAATCAGTTGTATATTGCACAAATCTGGCCTTTATGGAAGAGTGGCAAGAAGAAAGCCATTTCTTAAAGATATCCATAAAAAGTGTCGTTTAAAGTTTGCCTCAAGCCACCTGGGAGACACACCAAACATGTGGAAGAAGGTGCTCTGGTCAGATGAAACCAAAATTGAACTTTTTGGCAACAATGCAAAACGTTATGTTTGGCGTAAAAGCAACACAGCTCATCACCCTGAACACACCATCCCTACTGTCAAACATGGTGGTGGCAGCATCATGGTTTGGGCCTGCTTTTCTTCAGCAGGGACAGGGAAGATGGTTCAAATTGATGGGAAGATGGATGGAGCCAAATACAGGACCATTCTGGAAGAAAACCTGATGGAGTCTGCAAAAGACCTGAGACTGGGACGGAGATTTGTCTTCCAACAAGACAATGATCCAAAACATAAAGCAAAATCTACAATGGAATGGTTCAAATATAAACATATCCAGGTGTTAGAATGGCCAAGTCAAAGTCCAGACCTGAATCCAATCGAGAATCTGTGGAAAGAACTGAAAACTGCTGTTCACAAATGCTCTCCATCCAACCTCACTGAGCTCGAGCTGTTTTGCAAGGAGGAATGGGAAAAAATGTCAGTCTCTCGATGTGCAAAACTGATAGAGACATACCCCAAGCGACTTACAGCTGTAATCGCAGCAAAAGGTGGCGCTACAAAGTATTAACTTAAGGGGGCTGAATAATTTTGCACGCCCAATTTTTCAGTTTTTGATTTGTTAAAAAGTTTGAAATATCCAATAAATGTCGTTCCACTTCATGATTGTGTCCCACTTGTTGTTGATTCTTCACAAAAAAATACAGTTTTATATCTTTATGTTTGAAGCCTGAAATGTGGCAAAAGGTTGAAAAGTTCAAGGGGGCCGAATACTTTCGCAAGGCACTGTATAGTGTATACACACACACACACACACACACACACACACACATACACACACACACGCTTAATTTGTCAATTTTCCATTTCCTTTTTGATGTGATACAGCGTGTGACATACTCAGCTAATTAGCGAGGAAGTTTGGCAGGAGAGGCTTGTTGTTTTTAGAGGACCGATGGCAAACCTCTCGCTCCCACCAGCACAGCATTGCTTGCTAACTATGAACTCTGCAAACTCAAAATGACAAATAAACCCCTCCTCTGCTATGTTTCAAATGACACCCTATTCCCTGTATAGCACACTACTCTTGTCCAGGGCATGGGGCCCTGGTCAAAGGTATTGTGCCGTGTAGGGAATAGGGTGCCATTTAGGACACAGACATAAACACTCACTCCCTTCCCCTCCTCTCAACAGCTAAAAATGCCACTCTACAAAAGAACAAAAATGGAGCTAAATCAAAACGACAGTGGGTCATCTCTCTTTCCTCTCAACATTTTATTCCACAGTGAAATGCACCACGGTGAGACGGGGGAAAGAATCACAGAACCCGTCTGACCTTGGTTATAATATTTTTTGAAATCATTTTAATTCGCTAGGCTTATCGAGCTTTCCTACTAGAATGAAACCAATAGAAAATCCCCAAAAGTGTAAAAGTAGCATTTAAGGAGGTGGCAACTCCAGGCAAGCTAAATAAAATAATACAAGTATTTGAAAGCTTTCAAATGTTATTTCAACCCAGGTCTGGAACCTGTTCTGACAGGTATGTAGCCTATGGCAGCATCCCAAATGGCATCCTATTCCCTCCATAATGAACTACCTTTGACCTGAGCCCTATGGGGAATAGGGCCACTATAGAGGGCAGTGGTTCCCAAACTGGGGGTCCAGGTGGGTCACGGGACGACATTGTGTGTTGGAAAAATATACAGTACCAAGTCAAAAGTTTGGACACACCTACTCAGTCAATGGTTTTCTTTATTTGTACTATTTTCTACATTGTGGAATAATAGTGAAGACATCAAAACTATGAAATAACACATATGGAATCATGTAGTAAAAATGTGGGAAACAAATCTAAATATATTTCATATTGGAAATTCTTCAAAGTATTGACCCTTTGCCTTGATGACAGCTTTGTATACTCTTGGCATTCTCTCAACCAGCTTCATTGAGGTAGTCACCTGGAATGCATTTCAATTAACAGGTGTGCCTTCTTAAAAGCTAATTTGTGGAATTTCTTTCCTTCTTAATGCATTTGAGCCAATCAGTTGTGTTGTGACAAGGTAGGGGTGTATACAGAATATAGCCCTATTTGGGTAAAAGACCAAGTCCATATTATGGCAAGAACAGCTCAAATAAGCAAAGAGAAACGACAGTCCATCATTACTTTAAGACAGGAAGGTCAGTCAATGCGGACAATTTCAAGAACATTGAAAGTTTCTTCAAGTGCAGTAGCAAAAACCATCAAGCGCTATGAAACCTGCTCTCATGAGGACCGCCACAGGAAAGGAAGACCCAGAGTTACCTACAATCAGCAAAATAAAAGGCCGCCATTCATTAAAAAATAGACATGTTTAAGCATAAGAACATAGCTGTCAAAATAGGAAATTTGCTTTAAAAAAAATAAAAATAAATTTAAAAAAACATATTCTTTGGTCTGTGTATGTTTGTCCACCTCTTAAAACCTATGGTTGATCACGACTCAAAAGACACTGAAATTGGCAAGTCACAAAGCAAAAATTTGGGGACCCCTGATATAAGCAATGGGGTGCCATTTGGGACGCATCCTATAGAAGAGGAGTGGGCTTAGTTCCTAGCCGAGGTGAGAGTAAAAGATTGTTCTAATCAAGCTCATTCCCGTCAAACCTCAACCTCAGGATGATGAAACACACCGTTTGCCCTTTAGACATGCCTGGCCGAGAGCCAACAATAATTCTCATTCAGTCTTGAATAAGGCAAATATCAGCTCCTTTTTTCTCGCTCTTAAAGTACCCTAAGATCAACTGCAATGGGGAAAAAATGAAAATAACGGCAAAAAAATATTATAATCGTGTCTGTTCCAAATGGCACCCTATTCCCTATACAGATCCCTATGGGCCCTGGTCAAAACGAGTGTACTATATAGGGAATAGGGTGCCATTTGGGACTTCAACATAGCTCTGCTCTGGAAGGACTAATAAATGAACTGGTTTTGTCGTTTAGTCAGCTCACTGCTTCACTTGGAATGACGCTCGATTCGACCCACGCGCAAAACATCTCTCTCTCATGTGAGTTTTTGTTGTTGTTGTATGTCTCTCTTTTTCCGCCCTGTTCTTGTCTGATTGATATCACCAGTGGCGTACCGCAGTTTCACAGGGCCCCCCCCATAAGATCTGAAAAAAGCCAAACCCACCGCCAAAACGCCTGTGGGGCCCCTGTCTCACACACAACATGTTAGGCTTCTGAACACCTCTCTGTCAGCATTCCAAATGGCACACTATTCCCTATTATAGTGCACTACTTTTGACCAGCGCTCTCGCCAAAGGTAGGGGCCTGTATAGGGAATAGGTAGCCATTTGGGATGAAATCTCTGACTGAATGACTCTCATATCATTAAACGCAACAGCGGACCACGAGCAACGCAGCCCGCAGGACAACCCAGTCTCTCCTCCTTCCATATTCATGAAACGTCTCTTCCGCTCCTCCTTCCCCCTCTCACTTTCTTCCTGAATAGCTCTATCGGCCAACACTCGCTCTCCCTCTTCCCTCTGTATCGGTGCCATTTCATCCCCCTCTCCCTGTCTGTCTGACCTGGTCCCTGATCTGAAATACTGTTCCCCTCTCGATCGGTCATTTTCTAGCTGTTCTCTGTCCAGCTCAAATCAGACAGACGTCTGGGAAGTGGGAGCACATGACCAATGTGCTTGGAGAAAAGATTCTTAAAGTAAAGAAAATAAACTGAATTTCAAAAGTATAGAGATTTGAATTAAAGTAGACAATTGTGTATTCCACATTGAGGATGGGAAATGTGATCTACAAAATAAATACTATCATTACTATTACAATAATGTCTTGTGTGTATGAGTACTGTATACAGTGTGCATGTGTACCTTATACAGTGTGTATGTATACTGTATACAGTGCAGTATGTGTTAAGGACTAAAAAGCACTCCTACACTTGCATACGGGAGGCGTGAGCATGTGTTTGAGGAAGGAGGGGGCGTCCTCTGGGCTGACACTTGGGTGGGGATTCAGGTGCTGCTCATTTGTCAGAACTTTCCGAGGCAGATTTCCAGGGAAAGAAAACAAAGCCCGATCCATTTCCCCACAAACGGCTCCCCGCGAGCGGGCAGGGCCGTGAGGCTAGGCGGGGGAGGGGGGTGTGGGGGGGTTCCAGAAGGAGGTCGAGCCACCCCAGCATCGTACCCTAGGACAAGGATGTTTTGGTTAGAAAACACACTCCCTCAGCCTCCTCTCTCTGATTGACCCGGTCCCCTTTCCACTTATTTAGAAAAGTCAACAGTCATCTTATCAAGTCTAAAATGTATTAATAATAATTTATGATAAAATATATGATAAGTAATACAAGTTTACATTACTCATATGTAAAAAATGTAATAAAATGCATTACAATAATTTATATATTTAGGTAATTATTATTCTACAACAATATTTTTTTATTTACTATTTGTTATGCATTTATTTAATTTCATTAAAAAAATGTAATGCAATCTGCTTGTTCAAAAAGAAACGTTTTATTGTATCAAACTTTGCCAGAAATGTACAACTACAATGCATAACTGGTTATTACAATTCCACTTTTGCTACAGATTGCATTTCTGAACAACTAGAACATAAAAAAAATTACATTTGGGTACAAATGTAGATTTGACTAAACAAAACATTTCCTCAAATAAATCAGAACAAAATCAGAGCATAGAAAAGGGAAATGGTCTGTGTAGAACCACGTGATGACATTACCTTTAAGAAAAACCTCGCTATCAACTCAGTCATTTTAGAAAATCATGACGGGTGTGTGTGTGTCTAGTGTTTCTCTGTGTGTGTGAGCGCGCATGTGTGATTATGCATGCTTGCGTCTCCGTTTCGATGCATCCTTGAGTGTGTCAGTCTGCATTGGTGTGGATATGAGCTGATAAATTGGTGGCTGGTGCAGATTGTCCCCTGGGCCCCATATGTTGAGGCTGCTGCAGCACAGAGAGCAGAGAGATCCGTTATGAAATACACCCCAGTGACCAGTCATTCAGAGGAGAACATAGCACTGGGCTCCACTAAAGTCCGCTTCCTGGGGGGTAGCTAGCCAGAGTGAAGACGGAAAATACTAATGCAGCAAAGGAAGACGTTTATTTTGTGAGTTATCACCTCCCCTGCAACAAACACACACGTACAGTACCAGTCAAAAGTTTGGACACACCTACTCATTCAAGGGGTTTTCTTTATTTTGACTATTTTCTACATTTGCAGAATAATAGTGAAGACATCAAAACTACAAAATAACATCTGGAATCGTGTAGTAACCGGAGCGTTAACCAAATCAAAACATATTTTATATTTAAGATTCTTTCAAGTAGCCACCCTTTGCCTTGATGACAGCTTTGCACACTCTTGGCATTCTCTCAACCAGCTTCATCTGGAATGCTTTTCCAACCGTCTTGATTAAGTTCCCACATATGCTGAGCACTTGTTGGCCGCTTTTCCTTCACTCTGCCGTCCAACTCATCCCAAACCATCTGCAGCACTCCATCCCTCTTCTTCTTGGTCAAATAGCCTTTACACAGCCTGGAGGTTCTCCTGTAGAAAAACAAATTATAGTCCCACTAAAAGCAAACAAGATGAGCAAAATTTGGACTCATCGGACCAAAGGACAGATTTCCAGCGTTTGTGTGTTTCTTGGCCCAAGCAAGTCTCTTCTTCTTATTGGTGTCCTTTAGTAGTGGTTTCTTTGCAGCAGTTCAACCATGAAGGTCTGATTCATGCAGTCTCCTCTGAACAGTTGATGTTGAGATGTGTCTGTTACTTGAACTCTGTGAACCACTTATTTGGGCTGTACTCCAATGAACTTATCCTCTGCAGCAGAGGTAACTCTGGGTTTTCCTTTCCTGTGGTGGTCCTCATGAGAGCCAGTTTCATCATAGTGCTTAATGGTTTTTGCCACTGCACTTGAAGAAACATTCAAAGTTCTTGAAATGAGCTGACATGAGCTGTTCTTGCCATAATATGGACCTGGTCTTTTACCCAAATAGGGATATCCTCTGTATACCACCCCTACCTTGTCACAACACAACTGATTGGCTCAAATGCAATAAGAAGAAAATAAATTATACACATGAACAATTAACAAGACACACCTGTTAATAGAAATGCATTCCAGGTGACAACTTCGTGAAGCTGGTTGAGAGAATGCCAAGAGTGTGCAAAACAGTCATCAAGGCAAAGGGCAGCTATTTGGAAGAATCTCAAATATAAAATATATTTTGATTTGTTTAACACTTTTTTGGTTACTACATGATTCCATGTGTTATTTCATAGTTCTGAGGTCTTCAGTATTATTCTACAATGTAGAAAATAGTAAAAAGAAACGAAAAACCCTTGAATGAATAGGTGTTCTAGAACTTTGGACCGGTAGTGTATGTACGTTCACACATGCACACGCACACCTGAACTTAAGCGTTAGGATATAAAATCACCTCCCCCGCGGATACACATGAAGAACATTTGGAATCTCCCTTGTAAGAGACCAGTCATATTTTCCCCCTTTTGAAGACATTAACATCAATATTTCACCCCGGCCCCATCCAGCCCCTTGACTTAGTGTGTCCCAAATGGCACCCTATTCCCTTTGTCGTGCAATGAGGGCCCTGGTCAAAAGTGGTGCACTATATAGGGAATACGGTGCCATTTGGGACGCACCCACAATGGAAACGGCGCCTCACCGACCTGTGTGTTCTGTCCTGCCAAAGGCTTCTGGGGGATTCTTCCTATCGAGAAAGCATCTGTCACGGATCTCATCATCGCAGAGGAGAGCAGACCGGCTGAGCAGAGAGGTCTTTAGTAGGCACACGCGCAAACACGAGCGCTCAGTGGTTGGTCAGCCCACTGAGCACACAAAACACTGATAATGTAACCTTGCACAATCCCCCCCCCCCATCCCATCCCACCCGTCGCTCACTCTATCCATCCATTGCTCTCTCGCCCTCCTCTACTCCCTTACTCCACTACTCTTCTTCTCCCCCTGGATCCAAACAGCTCCTGGGCTCCCTTCCCTGTGTGGTCTGTCCACTACTTCCTAACATACTGATCACAGTGTGAATTCCTGTTGTTGGAAAACCATACAGGTAATAGATCAATATGAACAGAAAACTGGATAGGTTTGGAGTCCGATTAGTAGGAAAGGAAAAAAAGCATATAATCTCACGTTGTTTGATGTGGATTTGCGAGCCATACCAAGCCTTTCCCAGTAGGACACGTCAAATGATGTGCGACTTGACACAGCGGTGAAAACATATGTGAGCCTTTCAACGCCTCACAGTCGCACAGCAGTAGTTACCAACCGGGACTGAAGATTAGGCGAAAGCCCTTGAACCATTGACCTGACACCTGCAGCGTAATGGAATGTATTTTCTCTGTGATGAACTCACATTACACATGGGATGTATCTGGTGTGACAATACTGTAGTCTTTCAGGGACAAGAAGAGGGGTGAGGCATACCCACTGTGGTACCGCAACAAGGATGGGAAGTCGTTTGCATTGCTTTTAACATCTTTGTCAGTTGATATACAAATGAATAACATTGTATCACATTGACAGCTATAACGAACCCCCGTAAATCTGTGTGTTGGAGGCCTCTCGTGATTTTGGCAAAACTCAAGTCAATGTCATGCCCTGAAAAATGTTAACGGGTGTACAAGTGCGTTTCTGATGCAAAGCAAGTAGTGTTTTGCCATCAACATAGCTCTCTTCTGCCCTCTAGGCTCACAAAGAATGTTAGTCAAAAGGGTGACTTGTGTTGCTAGCGTAATGGTTGGCTTATAGCTTATGCTACATTTAAGCTAAGCGTAAACCAAAGCACAGTAATTAGTTGTAAAAATCTATGGTGTGATTTCCTCTAGCCCTTTCAATTTCTTTCAATGTCCAGATTGTAACACACAGCGACTAAGTCTGAATATGGCCTTCAACCAATTATAACTGAATTCATCCAAAATAAAATGCTAATTTTCGTTTTTCCATTGCAAAACATTTTATAGCGCTTTGCTACAGCCCAGTGCTCTGAACACAGCCCAGAGGTGAGTCAGTCCAATCACATTGACAGTAGCTGTAAACAATAGGTACAACCCAGTTGGTTACTAACTACTTAAGTTGAATCAATGTACTGATTGTAAGTCGCTCTGGATAAGAGCCTCTGTCAGATGTTTAAAATGTAATGTAACAATAGCTAGAGTACATTACAGTTGAGTCAGTCTCCCCCCCCCCCTCTGCCCGAGGGTCCCAGCCCCACCCTATAGGAGACACTGAACACTGGGGACCACAGAACACGAGGGAGGGGTGAAAACCACCATGACAGAACCTGCTCATTTCCATGACCCAGCAACAGTTTTATATCTTCATATCCAGAGCATATTGGCTTTATTTCACAAAATAAAGCTGAGTCGCTGTCTTTGTCTTCATGTGCACTTTCACGATTGTGACATTTGCGTTTGCCTTGATTTCACTGTGAGGCTCTTGCCCTCCTTGAAAGGAAAATGAAATTGTAAACAAATTCCAAATGAGTTCAGTTTTGTTCCTCATTATCAAATGTTACCTCTTACTCCGCCAAAGTCCTCCTCCTAAAACCATGTCATTCTCTACCAACTCCAGATCACACATAATCTAAAGTGTGTGTAAATATTGGATCTTCCCCTAATCAGAGCCTGGTGGCAAGATCCTCTTTGAAACACGCAAACAAAAGCTCACCCAGCGACCAGGCACACGGGATATTTTCCCCATGCAGTAAAGGTACAAATTGGCTCACGAGCACAACAAATCACATTATGATTACTGCACTGGCCCAAACACTCATCTTGATACAGTTAACAAAGGGGGGAGGGAGGGAGAGGAGGCTGTATGCATGGTGAGAGCTATTTTTTAAAACTGGATTACATCTTGGCAGAGGATTACTGTAAAACACATTCTACCATCTTATCCAGAGAAACACACACACACACACACACACACACACACACACACACACACACACACACGGGAAAGTACATGATGCGCACTGACAAACACACAATACACACGCACATACACAAGAGCACACACACAAACTCACATTATACACACACACCCCACAGTGCCATGTAATTCAAGGGTTGTTTCTTTTGGGCTTTTTTTGTTTGTGTTTTTTTGAGAGTACTTATTATGTTTATTTATATTTCTGTACTTCCAGTAGAAACAAGGTTTGTAATTATCTGAACTTTAGATTTTTTGCATCAAATTCAGTTGCCTTAGTTAGATTTTATCTGACGCAAAATGTTGAGAACAAACAAAAATCGGCTTTTGTCAATCACATGCAGAACATAGTATTTTATCTATATCTGAACAATCACTGATAATACACATTACAAACTGGTTGGTTTAGCTCCTGGATGCTGACTGGCTGAAAGTCGTGGTATATCAGACCGTATACCATGGTTATGACCCCAAAAATATTTGTGCTAATCTAATTACTTTGGTAACCAGTTTATAATAGCAATAAGGCACCTTGGGGGTTTGTGGTATATGGCCAGGCACTCTGCGTTGCATTGTGCATACGAACAGCCATAGCCGTAGTATACAGCCGTAGCCATATATCATACTCCCTCATCAATTATTGCTTAATTATACCATGGAATTATTGAATACTCATTTCTGATTGGCTTGAAGGGCATTCTAGAGAGTGCATTATTTCCCTATAACGCACGGAATAATTCAATGGCTATAGTTCATTCTTAGCCTACATGTTCTATGTTTGAGCTGCTTTTGAAAGCAAAAGTCAAATTGACAACATTATCGGCATTGTTCAATTCTATTTTTATAGCAAGCTAGGACTGATGGTTTGGTTAACTCGCCTATCAAGTCTGTTCGGTTACCAAGGGGCAATTCCACAATAATGGAATTACACCGACTGAGATTTTTCACTTTAAAATATATGCTAAACAAAAGTTTAAACCATGCAAGTCTGTGCACAATGACTACTTTGAAAAAAAACTACACAGAAAATTTCACAAAAACACATTTAGTGGGAGAACCTGTGCAGATGCAACGTTTGGTAACAGAATTAAGGTAAAATCTCCCTCAGTGTTTTTCATGCGACTACGTTTTCCGAAAACTGCTCCAAATTAAGATTGGAAGATGTATGCAGAAAGAACGCGGGTGTCAGCTGTGACATGACACCCTGAATTAGAAGAAATCCCTTTTGGTTATTGAACCACCGTGGAATGACATCCGTTAACGGAATGACATCATGAATATTATTCTCTTCGTGGTGATGTATCCTAAATTAGGTACACAAGGTAGAAATATGCAATATTCTTCTTTTGCATATTTGGGTATTATTCTCTACACTAGCTATTATTTGACATTCCACATTCCGGACCAGACCAAATCTGAAACAATCATAGATGTCTACGTTTCACAAGTTTGGACATCACAGTAAGGCACAGTGCAGTAGAGCACATCACAGTAAAGTACTCTACTCTAGAGTGCTCTACTGTACTGAACTCGATTATACTTTACTTTTCTCTACTGTTCTGTCCAAACTTGTGAAAACATAGATGTCTATGATTGGTACAGGTATGTTCCGGGCCAGGGTGGACTGACCAAATTTCAACATCCATCGACGTTCAGTGTCGGCCGTTACTCAGTGGGCGAGGACGCTCGTTACAGGGAAGAGAGGGTAGGTATCATGGCAGTTGTCAGTAGGACCCGGGAGAAGTGACATTTACTGGAGAGAGAAGATAGAGAGAGAGAGACCGGCAGAGAGAGGGGTTGTCCAGACTGTTTTCACAGTCTTGCTTTGACCATCAGATGACAGAAAGAGAGAAAAAAACTGTTATGAGCTGAATATAACAGTATGCCAGTGAAAAGGAGGACAGTACCAGGTGACCCAACTGTGTCTTTTTTTACTACTATGACTTTCCAATGTAGCCAATTCAATTGCAGTAACTGTAATACAGATTTGTTAACAGAATTACACGTTTTAAATCACTTAATAATATCAGTAAAAACCTTAACTAAAATCGTTAGGTCTGCCTTTACATGTTACTTCTGAACTTTCATTATTCTCCCTCCTCACGAGGGAGAGAAATTAGAAAATATGTGGGTTTTTGGTAACGGAATTACAAGGCAATGTCTCTTTAAGTCACAAAAGGCAAATCATTTCTCCAAAATAAAAAATAAGTGTTGATATTAGCTGGCAGGGGTCTTTACGTCAACATAACTGTGTTTTGATGTATTTCTAATACCTTAATAATAATATTTCTGGTAGATGTTGACGAAGACCCCTTTTCCATCCGTTTGACCAGAAATCAAACCTTTGCGTATTACTCATTTTTAGCGTGGAAAATGGTTGGAGAAAAAAAATGACTATTTTTTTTAATATAGACTCTTAGCTTTCATTTGACATTCTCCTATGACCTTCACATTTTGCTGCTCATGGGTCCTTTTAGATGGAAATTCCCCAAGGCAACTACTGTAGCTACCTAGTAAACTCCCTAGCTACTTCAGTGGATGTTGAACACATTCAAACCACAAAATGAACACATTTCTTGTTGCAAATGTGTTAAGTTACAGCCGCGTTAAAAGCGGGATAATCAACTCTGGGCTCTATGCATTCTCTGGAAAATAATGCGACTCCGTGGAAGGTTAGTTCCACTCCACCAGCGCATCGTGGAACATAGCTTCGGCGTTGTACATTATTTTCCATAGAAAGCATAGATCGTGGCTGATTATCCCTTATGTAGTGGTCTCTAGTACAGTATAACAGATGCTACAGTTCAGCAAGTTCAATGTCAAATAATAACTCACTTCCAAGGTATTGAGTCTGGTTTGCAGGCTATGGCGATGGCAGGACAGAGCAGAGGGGATGGCAACATGGATGAAGACCTTGCTATAGACTAGCATCTGAAGTGGAGGGTTCTGCTTTATTAAAATGAAACCCAGCTATCCGGATGGTGATGATCAGGGTGCGGTGCTGCCAAACACCACTCTTCTCAGAGAGCCTATACAGTACTTATTTTCCATTGTAACTTAATTAAATGGGTTCAGAAACAAAAGACTGGGCCTGCCTGTGCCTGGACAGGAGTGATCTTACTGAAATATAGAGCTCTTCAAAACACAAAGAACATACGACAGAGACACAATGTGCACACACACAGGCGTAGTCGTATACACACGGAGGCGCACACACACACACACACACACACACACACACACACACACACACACACACACACACACACACACACACACACAGAGAAGGGAACACACACTTTCTTCCAGGGTCACTCTAGCCTTGCCCCTTGACTACTTAGACTAAGTGCTCAATTAAGCATAGCTTGTTTAGCCGATTTCCTCATAGTTACCATATGCTGTAGTATGTATGCCTTCACATTTCTATTACAGAGGAATTCACTGAGATGGTCTGGCTGTTTCCTTAACATCTGTCCTCTTCTCCTCATTTACATTACCGGTGCAATTTCTTCAGAATGGAATATATCACTCCCCAAAAGATTTGGTTTCTGTCATTGAGTGCAGAGCTACAAACGGTAGAGTAAGTAGTATAGGTCGGCCGATTAATTAGGTCCGATTTCAAGTTTTCATAACAATCGGAAAATCTGTCATTTTGGAAGCCAATTTTTTTTTTTTTACACCTTTATTTAACCTTTATTTAACTAGGCTAGTCAGTTAAGAACACATGGTTATTTTCAATGATGGCCTAGGAACAGTAGGTTAACTGCCTTGTTCAGGGGCAGAACGACAGATTTTACCTCGTCAGTGCAGGAATTCAATCTTGCAACCTTACGGTTAACTAGTCCAATGCTCTTAACCACCTGCCTCACGAGGAGCCTGCTTGTTACGTGAATGCAGTAAGAAGACAAGGTAAGTTGCTAGCTAGCATTAAACTTAATCAATCATAATCAATATTACTAGTTTATCTAGCGTGTCCTGCGTTGCATATAATCGATGCAGTGCGCATTCGCGAAAAAGGACTGTCGTTGCTCCAACGTGTACCTAACCATAAACACCAATGCCTTTCTTAAAATCAATACACAGAAGTATATATTTTTAAACCTGCATATGTAGCTAAAAGAAATCCAGGTTAGCAGGCAATATTAACCAGGTGAAATTGTGTCACTTCTCTTGCGTTCATTGCACACAGAGTCAGGGTATATGCAACAGTTTGGGCCGCCTGGCTCATTGCGAGCTAATTTGCCAGAATTTTACGTTATTATGACATTACATTGAAGGTTGTGCAATGTAACAGGAATATTTAGACTGATGCATGTCACCCGTTAGATAAAATACGGAACGATTCCGTATTTCACTGAAATAATAAATGTCTTGTTTTCGAGATGATAGTTTCCGGATTCAACCATATTAATGACCTACGGCTTGCATTTGTGTGTGTTATTATGTTATAATTAAGTCTATGATTTGATAGAGCAGTCTGACTGAGCGATGGTAGGCACCAGCAGGCTCATAAGCATTAATTCAAACAGCACTTTCGTGCATTTGCCAGCAGCTCTGCTGTTTATGACTTCAAGCCTATCAACTCCCGAGATTAGGCTGGTGTAACGTGAAATGGCTAGCTAGTTAGCGGGGCGCGCGCTAATAGCGTTTCAAACGTCACTCGCTCTGAGACTTGGGAGTAGTTGTTCCCCTTGCTCTGCATGGGTAACGCTGCTTCGAGGGTGGCTGTTGTCGTTGTGTTCCTGGTTCGAGCCCAGGTAGGAGCGAGGAGAGGTATGGAAGCTATACTGTTACACTGGCAATACCAAAGTGCCAAAACATCCAATAGTCAAAAGGTATATGAAATACAAATGGTATAGAGAGAAATAGTCCTATAATTCCTATAATAACTACAACCTAAAACTTCTTACCTTGGAATATTGAAGACTCCTGTTAAAAGGAACCACCAGCTTTCATATGTTCTTATGTTCTGAGCAAGGAACTTAAACGTTAGCTTTCTTACATGGCACATATTGTACTTTTACTTTCTTCTCCAACATTTAGTTTTTGCATTATTTAAACCAAATTGAAAATGTTTCATTATTTATTTGAGGCTAAATTGATTTTATTGATGATTTATTAACTTAAATATTAAGTTAAAATAAGTGTTCATTCAGTGTTGTTTAATTGTCATTATTACAAATACATAAAAAAAAATGTTTAAATAAATAAATACAAAAATTGGCCGATTAAATCAGTATCTGCTTTTTTTGTCCTCCAATAATCAGTATCGGCGTTGAAAAATGATAAAATCGGTCGACCTCTAGTAAGTAGTGGATTTGCTGAGCATGGGTGAGGAGGATGTAATGTCATGCTGACCCAACCGAAGATTATTCACTAGACGTCAGAGAGGACATAAAAAGCATCATTACAATATTACCCCATACAAAACGTTGTCACTGCACGCTACAGCCACATCGACTGGATGCAGTGCCCTAGTAATAATTGTACCGTGGTAAATGAGACTAGCGATAGTCCAGGGACAGCCTCCCATTTCGAACAATCATAATTATCCTGCAGATTCTGCTCCTAACATAACACTGCAATTATCCTTACTGGTCACAGCAACCTAACATGCATGATGGATGGCTTGTGTGTGTGTGTGTGTGTGTGTGTGTGTGTGTGTGTGTGTGTGTGTGTGTGCGTGCCTGTATTTGAGAGTGAATGTGTTTAATGCTAACTCTTCAGCATCACAATAAAGAAGTTTCCTCCTACACACTGCATCCTGTGGTCCCCCACTCAGTCAGTGAGGCAGTTCCATAAATCACCTTATTAAGATAACGTCAGCAGCTGGGCTGAGGGTCGTACATTACAGCACAGACTAAATCTCCACTAGACCACCCAACCCTTCTCTCATACACACAACTGCTGATTAAGAGGTGGCCTACGGTCCTCTTTTATGTTGACATTAGATATCTATTGAATGGCACATTATCTTCTTTGAGACAGAAATTGACGACCAAATTACTGCATAGGGCTGGGAATTGCCAGGGACCTCCCGATACGATTTTATCACGATACTTAGGTGACGATACGAATTGCACTTCTATACGCATCACGATTTTATGTGTATTGCGATTCGATACTGCGATTTAAATTGTGATTCCATGTTCCAAACATATTGCTCACCATATGTCTGCTGCAGAGGGACAAGAGAGAAAACATGTTCTGATCGGTCATGGAAATAAAAATAAGTGTTGAAAACATGTTGGCTCACCATTTAAAAAGAGAATTGAGACCAACCTATAGAAGGAGAAACACTGGAGTTTTGGTACAGGTACAGCCGACTAGCGCTAGCTAATGTTAACTACCTAGACAAATATTCGCTGAACAAAAAACGCAAGAAGTGTTGGTCCCATGGTTCAGGAGCTGAAATAAAAGATCCCAGTAATGTTCCATACGCACAAAAAGCTTCTCTCTCTCTCAAAGTTGTGCACAAATTGCATTTACATCCCTGTGAGTGAACATTTCTCCTTTGCCAAGATAATCTATCCACCAGACAGGTGTGGCATATCAAGAAACGGATTAAACAGCATGATCATTACACAGGTGCACCTTGTGCTGGGTGACAATAAAAGGTCACTCTAAATTGGGCAATTTTGTCACAACATAATTGGCATGCTGAATCTTTGTCCACCAGAGCTGTTGCTAGAACATTAAATTATCATAAGCCTCCTCCAATGTCTTTTTAGAGAAATCGACAGTATATCCAACCGTCCTCACAACAGTAGAACATGTGAACCATGCCAGCCACGGACCTCCACATCCGGCTACATCCGTAGCTTACGCCTCCCCATACCATAACCCCACCGGCACCATGGGGCACTCTGTTCACAACATTGACACCGGCAAACTGCTCACCCACACGACGCCATACACGCACTCTGCTATCGTCCCGATACAGTTGAAACTGGGATTTATCCACGAAGAGCACAGTTCTCCACCTTGCCAGTGGCCATGGAAGGTGAGCATTTGCCCACTGAAGTCGGTTACGATGCCTAACTGCAGTCAGGTCAAGACCCCGGTGAGGACGACAAGCACGCAATTGAGCTTCCGAGACAATTTCTGGCAGTTTGTGCAGAAATTCTTTGGTTGTGCAAACCCACAGTTTCATCAGCTGTCTGGGTGGCTGGTCTCAGACAATGCCGCAGGTGAAAAACCCAGATGTGGAGGTCCTGGGCTGACGTGGTTACACGTGGTCTGCGGTTGTGAGGTCGGTTGGACGTGCCGCCAAAATCTCTAAAACAACGTAGAGAAATAAACATTCAAATCTCTGGCAACAGCTATGGTGGACATTCCTGCAGTCAGCATGAAATTGCACGCTCACTCAAAATTTTAGACATCTGCGGCCTTTTAGAGTGGCCTTTTATTGTCCCCTGCACAAGGTGCACCTGTGTAATGAACATGCTGTTTAATCAGCTTATTGCTATGCCACATCTGTCAGATGGATGGATTATCTTGGCAAAGGATAAATGCTCTCGAACAGGGATGTAAACAAATTTGTGACCAAAATTTGTGCATAATGAACCATTTCTGGGATCTTTTATTTCAGCTCATGAAACATGAGACCAACACTTTACATGTTGCGTTTTTATTTTTGTTCAGTTGTTCGTGCACACAACATTTTTTCTGGAGGCAAGCCGCCGAAGTCTACACCCCTTCGTCGGCGATTGGTCAACAGTAGGGATTCTTCAATAAAGTCTTTGTTGCCATTCAATGGCAGGGTAGCCTAGTGGTTAGAGCGTTGGACTAGTAACCGGAAGGTTGCGAGTTCAAACCCCTGAGCTGACAAGGTACAAATCTGTCGTTCTGCCCCTGAACAGGCAGTTAACCCACTGTTCCTAGGCAGTCATTGAAAATAAGAACTTGTTCTTAACTGACTTGCCTGGTTAAATAAAAGGTAAAATAAAAACAAGATGACTCATTTTCATGCCAATTTTTCCATTGAAGAATACTGCATGAAATATCTTAGGTGTAAAATTGCATGACTAAGATCTCGGAAAAAAACGTCAAAATGACAGATTTCCTAGATTAATTCAGAACATTTGAGTAAGTGTATACTGACTACGACGTCTCAAAAACAGACAAACAGTACTATTGCCACTTTTCCTCATTCTTTGAGCGAAGGGCTTTCAAGGGAGTATGCGAGCACACTCGTTCGGGTCAACCAGCCGAACTGAGGGATGCTGACGCCTTAAGACCACTGGGACATATCAAATCTATTTTGGGAAGCACAGGGTCCATGGGTCCATTTGTTCCCATTACCCTTCATGCATGGTTGCAGTCAACTGATTTCTACTGACGTTATGATCCTTCACATTTCCTGACTACAGTAATTAGGGGGACTAGGACAATAAATCTTTTGTTTATTTTTTTAATGTTTGGTTGTGTTTTAATTGACTCCCCCCCATTCTAGAATCTAAAATGAGGGAGTTTCTATCAGTTAGGCTAGGCTACACACGAAGATGGAGGCAGTATCCCAAATGGGACCCTATTCCGTAAGTAGTGAACTACTTTTGACCAGAGCCCATGGTGCTCTACATAGGGAATAGGGTGCCATTTTGGACACGGAAAAAGTCAGAGTAGCAATAATGGAATGGCTGCTTCATAAAGGAACAACATCAGAATAATGGATTCCCTCAGTGAGATTTAAATCTTTTAATGAAATCCCTTCTATCCGAACTAAATGTCTTACTGAGAAAGACTTAATCTACAACAGTCTGTTACGAAGAATGTCGCTTTGGAGTCTGGACAGCTAATGATCTATAGATGGAATTCAGACAATGTGGTGTTTATTAGACACGTCTTTGAGAATTATGTTGATGGTATGTCATAACGCCTCAGTAAAACACACACAGAGAGAGGGGAAGAGACAGAATATCACACCACCAGTATCCATCCTTCAACACTGTCATGCTTCATTATCACCCAGCCCCCCCCCCCACCCCAAGACATCTGTCTGTCAAAGAAATAGGAACATAAATATCTTCTCTTCCTTCCGAGTCGAAACACCGACCCGACCGCGTGTGTGTGTGTTCTGAAGGATGCACCTCTCCCTGCCCTCGCTGTATCAGACGCACAGTCACGCGAAGAGCGCTGGGGGGGGATTTAGAGAAAACTGCAAAGCAGCACCCCATCCAAAATCAACATTACTTCAAACATGAGGTCATCTAAACATCTGTCTACAGCATGTCCGCCGGGAGTTCAATCAAAGCGCCCCCCGCTACAACATGTACAATTGTTCCTGGAAATAAATATCAGGCCTACATTAATTCAGCTCTGATTGTGGCAGGCAATCCAATCGCAAACCTGGTCTAGTCTAGAAGTGTAAGGAAAAGGAACGCTCATTTGTAATGGACTCTCTCTTCGTCATCCTCATGGAGTTCCACCACTCACTTTGATTGGTTCTATTTATTTGATTTCCTCTTTATCTTTTCTTCTTCGTCGTCTTCTTCGTCTTCTTCTTCTTCTTTATTTAAACGAAGTGGGATTTATTTGCCGCCTCATGTTAGGTTCACAGTTTAAAACCAATTCAAATGAAGTATGTTTTAAGTAAGATTCTGACAGTCTACTACATGGACGTCGTCTGGGAGTGTATCTAATCATACTTAGGGTGTCTGTGTAGTATCGACACGCTCCATTTGCTAAGGAAGGATTGGTTTACCCAGCCGTTAACGAAAACTGCAAATGTTATGAAGTTACATTTTCAAGTGGGAAGGAAAAAAGGAAATAATCAATACTAGAATAAAACAAATAACAGCTGACCATTTTTTTTCCCAGAAACATGAGTAGTTATTCACAGGTAAAGCATTCACTTTTGGGGGCACCTTGGGAGCAACATATCTACTTCTCTTAAAACAGCAATATTTGATATATCATCATACATTCGCAATACTTCACATCAGACAAAAGTCAATGTAATTTTGCAATGTGTATAAGTACGAAAATGATCCTGAACATTTACACACACACACACACACACACGTAGCCGCTATATGCTACAGACATCCACGTAGTGTTACATTTCCAAGCCAAACTCAGGTTAAGAAGCAGCAGAAAGTTATACTGTACCCTCCTGTTGAAAAGTGAAAGAGTAGGTAATTGCTGCCCCATTGTGGTGAAAAGACTGAATTGAAACCATGCCACTTCTCGTTAATTCTTCAGGATTGGTGGGTCCACTGCGGGATGGTTGAGCTAACATAGGCTAATGCGATTAGCATGAGGTTGTAAGTAACAAGAACATTTCCCAGGACATAGACATATCTGATATTGGCAGAAATCTTAAATTCTTGTTAATCTAACTACACTGTCCAATTTACAGTAGCTATGACAGTGAAAGAATGACATGCTATTGTTTGAGGAGAGTGCACAGTTTTGAACATGAAAAGTAATTAATAAACAAATTAGGCACATTTGGGCAGTCTTGATACAAAATTTTGAACAGAAATGCAAAACCTTTGCACATACCCTGCTGCCATCTAGTGGCCAATATCTAAATTGCACCTGGGCTGGAATAATACATTATGGCCTTTCTCTTGCATTTCAAAAATGATGGTGCACAAAAACAAAAGAAATTGGCTTTTTCTTTGGATTATATTTTACCAGATCTAATGTGTTATATTCTCCTATATTCCTTTGACATCTCCAAACTTCAAAGTGTTTCATTTCAAATGGTACCAAGAAAATCCATATCCTTGCTTCAGGTCCTGAGCTACAGGCAGTTAGATTTGGGTGTGTCATTTTAGTTTTTTTTTTTTTTTAAAGGGCCGATGCCATTGCCACCAAACAGCACTGCAGAGATTGTGATGAGCACGATGCAAGACTTTGCTCTCACACAGTCAAACACATGTGCAGAGGTTCCCTTCACACTGCTACAACATGGTAGCTATGGGACCAAAACAGCAGAGAAGTTTAGCCACGCACTTCAAGTTTCTTAGTTGTTGCGGAAATTGACCCACTAGTGCTGTTTACTTTGTGCATGTAAGTCATCTTGCTGAGTCTACTTTTAAGTCCATCTATGGGTGAAATGCACTGCCTGCCTCACCTTGAAAAACAACTACATCCCCCACCTCTGAAGAAATATGACGTCAACATCAATCTTCCTCGTTGAACAGAGTGATGATTCTAAAAACGTCATTGTTATAATAGAATATAACTTTATTGTCCATCCAAGGATGGATATTTTTATTTGGCGTCACCGTACAAGAATAAAGCAATCACATACACATAACACACATAGAATCCAGTCAGCCTTGTACAAACACGTAGAGGACCTGGACACATTCATTCACAACTGGCCACTGCCCTTATCGGAAGGATTATTATTCATCCACTATTGAGGCATCATGATACATACTGTGGGGCTGGCACAATAATCCTATTATTGACAATTTGGGAGGGAGGGGGGGGGGTGGGGGTTCAACTTCCTCTTCAAGTAGATAGGCCTATTGTTTGTTTACCCATTTTTACATGAAAAAAAGTCATGTTGGTAATTTCTCAACAAAGACCATACTCATTATACGATTAGTAGGACACTGTCGAGGGGGACAGCTCCAAGCTGTCAAAACCATTCACCAAAGCTGTTTTGTATTCTTTAGGTTGACATATGTCGTAGCTAAGTTTCAAAGACGCATTATGAAATATTATACCAGTAAGCTCAAAATCGTTTTTAGCAAAAGTGAAAATTATGATGGCCCTCCCGGATGGAGCAGTGGTCTAGGGCAGTGCATCACAGCGCTAGCTGTGCCACCAGAGACTCTGGCTTCGCGCCCAGGCTCTGTCGCAGCCGGGAGGTCCGTGGGGCGACGCACAATTGGCCTAGCGTCGTCCGGGTTAGGGAGGGTTTGGCCGGTAGAGATAGCCTTGTCTCATCGCGCACCAGCGACTCCTGTGGCGGGCCGGGCGCAGTGCGCGCTAACCAAGGTAGCCAGGTGCACGGTGTTTCCTCCAACACATTGGGGCGGCTGGCTTCCGGGTTGGATGCGCGCTGTGTTAAGAAGCAGTGCGGCTTGGTTGGGTTGGGTTTCGGAGGACGCATGGCTTTCGACCTTCGTCTCTCCCAAGCCCGTAAGGGAGTTGTAGCGAAGAGACAAGATAGTAATTACTAACAATTGGATACCACGAAACTGGGGAGAAAAGGGGGTAAAAATTTAATTTCAAATAAATCAAATGAAACTGACAAGCATTGCAATTAATTGTTACCCAAAATCCATAACTCGCTGCCCTGATGGTAGTGTGAAGCAATGAATGAAGAAACTAACCACATTACTAAGTTACTATGCAAACCAAAGACTGTTGACCTCAGCCTTCAAAAGTTCAAAATAACCAAAGCGTGTCCAGACTGAACAGAGAGCCAAAAGTACCAAGGTCCACACACATGCAGATTGTAAAGAGCACCAAAGCCAAGGTAGATTTACTCCATTTATAGTATACACTACTCACACACCGGGCCGGGTCGCACATAAATAAACACCGGTCTCCGCTCCAACCTCGTTAACAAGGAAGTAAGGATGCTAACAATACACACACACACACACACACACACACACACACACACACACACACACACACGCCTTAGGAAGGTGAGGAGGGGAAACACTGCAGTCATTGATTCTACACAAGGTGCAGCCCCCTAGAACCCAGATCCTGGCTCTCTAAGTCCTCGGAGATAGTTCCAAGACTCCAGCCCCTGGAAGAAGGAAACAGGCCAGGACCAATTGCAGTGCATTCTGAAAGTACTGTATTCAGACTTTTTCTACTTTGTTACATTACAGCCTTATTCTAAAATTGATTAAATTGTTGTTTTAACTCAATCTACACACAATACCCCATAATGACAAAGCAAAAACAGATTCAGACATTTTTGTTAATTTATAAAATGTTGAAATATAAAATTTAAGTACTCAGAACCTTTACTGAAGTACTTTGTTGAAACATCTTTTGCAGCGATTACAGCCTCAGGTCTTTTTGGGTATGACGCTACAAGCTTGGCACACCTGTATTCGGGGAGTTTCCCGCATTCTTCTCCGATGATCCTCGAAAGCTCTGTCAGGTTGGATGGGGAGCATCGCTGCACAGATTTTTTCAGGTCTCTCCAGAGAGGTTCGATCGGGTTCGAGTCCGGGCTCTGACTGGGCCACTCAGAGACTTGTCCCAAAGCTAATCCTGCATTGTCCTGTTGGAAGGTGAACATTTGTCCAAGTCTGAGGTCCTGAGCACTCTGGAGCAAGTTCATCAAGGATCTCTGTCTACATTGCTCCGTTCATCTTTCCCTCGATCCTGACTAGTCTCCCAGTCCCTGGGTGGGAAAATATCCCCACTGTATGATGCTGCCACCACCATGCTTCACCATAGGGATGGTGCTAGGTTTCTTCCAGATGTGATGCTTGGCATTCCCTCCAAAGAGTTCCATCTTGGTTTCATCAGACCAGAGAATCTAGTTTCTCATGGTCTAAATCCTTTATGTGCCTTTTGGCAAACTCCAAGCAGGCTGTCATGTGCCTTTTACTGAGGAGTGGCTTCCGTCTGGCCACTCTACCATGAAGGCCTGTATACTGTCCTCCATATGAGTTACTGTGCATATCTTGACAGCAGGATAAACACCTTCACATCAATAACCCTCAAAGCATGATCTCCATGGTCACAAGATTTATTGAGTTGAAACAGTGAAACTGAAACAAAGACAATGCCTGCATAAAACAACGTAATCTGTCCTAAAATACAAACTAGATATGAACTTAACCTGATATTTTGCTCACACGGACAACTAGCAAAAGCTAGTTTGTAACCTAACATATTGTAGCAATGAAGCTAGTGCTATCCATCTATTCCACAAAGTAAACATACACATCTAAATTCCACAAATAATCCACTGAAACGAAAGATATATGCAAAAGGACTGAAAATACTCAGACAAAGCTTCCACAAAACAACAAACAGAGCACTCTGAGCTCTACATAAGGCAACAATGACCAACTTCCTCCTAACAGGTCACATGACAAGACATTTTCTAGCTAAAGACTCCAGATCAACAATAGGGGGAGCCAAATTCAAGGTAAGTAATATAAGTAAGTATTATAAATAAAACAAAACAGTCTGATTGGTGGAGTGCTGCAGAGATGATTGTCCTTCTGGAAGGTTCTCCCATCTCCACAGAGGAACTCTGGAGCTCTGTCATAGTGACCATCGGATTCTTGGTCACCTCCCTGACCAAGGCTCTTCTCCCCCGATTGCACAGCTTGGCCGGTCGGCCACCTCTAGGAAGAGCCTTGGTGGTTCCAAACGTCTTCCATTTAAGAATAGGGCTCCCAAGTGGCGCAGCTGTCTAAGGCACTGCATCTCAGTGCAAGAGGCGTCACTACTGTCCTTGGTTTGAATCCAGGTTGTATCACATCTGGCCGTGATTGGGAGTCCCATAATTGGCCCAGTGTCGTCCGGGTTTGGCCGGGGTAGGCCGTCATAGTAAATAAGAATTTGTTCTTAACTGACTTGCCTAGTTAAATGTAAAAAATTAAAATAAAATAAAAGAATGATGAGGCCACTGTGCTCTTGGGGATCTTCAATGGTTCAGACATTTTTTGGTACCCTTCCCCAGATCTGTACATCGACACAATCCTGTATCGAAACTCAACGGACAATTCCTTTGACCTCATGGCTTGGTGTTTGCTCTGACATGCACTGTCAACTGTGGTACCTTATATAGACAGGAGAGATACAATGGTGCTGGAGGAAATCACAGCAGTTTTACTGGCGCCTAACCAATTGTGCTATTATGTAGGGGGTTTTTGCATTGTTTGTAACTTATTTTGTACATAATGTTTCTGCCACCATATCTTACAGAAAAAAAGAGCTTCTCGATATCAGGACAGCGATCACTCACCTCTGATTACACAAAGATTTTTTCTTCAACAAGCAGGACGCACAGGATGTAATTCGAACACCCGACAAGGCCAACATCACCGTCATTGGCAAGAGAAAGAGACGCCGGTACAGAGGACACAGAGCGGGGTGCCTTGCAAGGATCCGCAGACGGCGAGTGTGAAAGCTGCCATTACTGTCAGTATTACTTGCCAACGTACAATCAAAGGAAAATAAATTACACAAGGTACAATCACGAATATCCTACCAACGGGACATCAGAAATTGTAACATCTTATGTTTCACAGAATCGTGGCTGAATGATGACATGGATATTCATGCCAGCGGGTAATACGCTGCACTGGCTAGATAGAACAGCACACGCCGGTAAGATGGGGGGGGGTCTGTGCATATTTGCAAACAACAGCTGGTGCACGAAATCTAAGGAAGTAGAATATCTTATTTAAAGCTGTAGACCACACTATTTGCCAAGTGAGTTTTCTATACTTTTCGTGGCTGTTTATTTACCACCACAGACAGATGCTGGCACTAAGACACCACTCAGTCAGCTGTATAAGGAAATAAGCAAACAGGAAACCACTCACCCAGAGGCGGCGCTCCTAGTGACCGGGGACTTTAATGCAGGGAAACTTAAATCCGTTTTACCTAATTTCTATCAACATGTTAAATGCGCAACCAGAGGGAGAAAAATGCTAGATCCCCTGTACTCCACACACAGAGATGCATACAAAGCTCTCCCTCACCCTCCATTTGGTAAATCTGACCACAATTCTATCCTCCTCATTCCTGCTTACAAACTAAAATTAAAGCAGGAAGCACCAGTGATTCGGTCAATAAAAAAGTGGTCAGATGAAGCAGATGCTAAACTACAGGACTATGCTGGAATGGTCCAAACACACCAAGACAGTCGTTTCTTGGAGTGGCATGACAAAGCCTATTCCCCCTCAGGAAACTAAAAAGATTTGGCATGGGTCCTCAGATCCTCAAAATGTTCTACAACTGCAACAACGAGAGCATCACCGCCTGGTTGCATCACCGCCTGGTACGGCAACTGCTCGGCCTCCGACCCCAAGGCACTACAGAGGGTAGCGCGTACGGTCCAGTACATCAACTTCCTGCCATCCAGGACCTCTATACCATGCGGTGTCAGAGGAAGGCCCTAAAAATTGTCAAGGACCCCAGCCACCCCAGTCATAGACTGTTCTCTCTGCTACTGCATGGCAAGTGATACCAGAGCTCCAAGTCTAGGACCAAAAGGTTTCTCAACAGCTTTTACCCCCAAACCATAAGACTCCTGAACAAGTAATCAAATGGCTACCCAGACTATTTGCATAGTCCCGCCCCCACAACCCCTCTTTTACACTGCTGCTACTCTGTTTATAAACTATGCATAGTCACTTTAACTATACATTCATGTACAGTGGGGCAAAAAAGTATTTAGTCAGCCACCAATGATGAAAATTACAGGCCTCTCATCTTTTTAAGTGGGAGAACTTGCACAATTGGTGACTGACTAAACTTTTTCCCCCCACTGTACATACTACCTCAATTAGCCCGACTAACCGGTGCCCCCGCACATTGGCTACCCGGACTATCTGCATTGTATCCCACCACCCACCAACCCCTCTTTTACGCTACTGCTACTCTCTGTTTATCATACAGTCGTGGCCAAAAGTTTTGAGAATGACACAAATATTAATTTCCACAAAGTCTGCTTCTTCAGTGTCTTTAGATATTTTTGTCAGAAGTTACTATAGAATAGTGAAGTATAATTACAAGCATTTTATAAGTGTCAAAAGCTTTTATTGACAATTACATGAAGTTGATGCAGAGTCCATATTTGCAGTGTTGACCCTTCTTTTTCAAGACCTCTGCAATCCGCCCTGGCATGCTGTCAATTAACTTCTGGGCCACATCCTGACTGATGGCAGCCCATTCTTGCATAATCAATGCTTGGAGTTTGTCAGAATTTGTGGGTTTTTGTCTGTCCACCCGCCTCTTGAGGATTGACCACAAGTTCTCAATGGGATTAAGGTCTGGGGAGTTTCCTGGCCATGTACCCAAAATATCGATGTTTTGTTGATATTCACCAAACTGTTCCTGGATGGTTGGGAGAAGTTGCTCTCAGAAAATGTGTTGGTACCATTCTTTATTCATGGCTGTGTTCTTAGGCAAAATTGTGAGTGAACCCACTCCCTTGGCTGAGAAACAACCCCACACATGAATGGTCTCAGGATGCTTTCTGTTGGCATGACACAGGACTGATGGTAGCGCTCACCTTGTCTTCTCCGGACAAGCTTTCTTCCGGATGCCCCAAACAATCAGAAAGGGGATTCAGAGAAAATTACTTTATCCCAGTCCTCAGCAGTCCAATCCCTCTACCTTTTGCAGAATATCAGTCTGTCCCTGATGTTTTTCCCGGAGAGAAGTGGCTTCTTTGCTGCCCTTCTTGAAACCAGGCCATCCTCCAAAAGTCTTCGCCTCACTGTGCGTGCAGATACACTCACACCTGCCTGCTGCCCTTCCTGAGCAAGCTCTGTACTGGTGGTGCCCCGATCCCGCAGCTGAATCAACTTTAGGAGATGGTCCTGGCGCTTGCTGGACTTTCTTAGGTACCCTGAAGCCTTCTTCACAACAATTGTACCGCTCTCCTTGAAGTTCTTGATGATGTGATAAATGGTTGATTTAGGTGCAATCATACTGGCAGCAATATCCTTGCCTGTGAAGCCCTTTTTGTGCAAAGCAATGATGATGGCACGTGTTTCCTTGCAGGTAACCATGGTTGAAAGAGGAAGAACAATGATTCCAAGCACCACCCTCCTTTTGAAGCTTCCAGTCTGTTATTCGAACTCAATCAGCATGACAGAGTGATCTCCAGCCGTGTCCTCGTCAACACTCACACCTGTGTTAACGAGAGAATCACTGACATGATGTCAGCTGGTCCTTTTGTGGCAGGGCTGAAATGCAGTGGAAAAGTTTTTGAAATTAATTGAAATTCATCTGATCACTCTTCATCTGATCATTCAGGAGTATATGCAAATTGCCATCATACAAACTGAGCCCGCAGACTTTGTGAAAAATAATATTTGTGTCATTCTCAAAACTTTTGGCCACGACTACATATGCAGTCACTTTAACCATACTTACATGTACATAATACCTCAATTAGCCCGACTACTGTTATTTTACACTGTTGTTTTTATTTCTTTACTTATCTATTGTTCACCTAATACCTATTTTTTACTTAAAAATTGCACTGTTGGTTAGGACCTGTAAGTAAGCATTTCACTGTTGTATTCGGTGCACGTGACAAATAAACTTTGATTTGATTGATGTGCCTTTCCAAATCATAGCAAAGGGTCTGTATACTTATGTAAATAAGGTATCTGCTTTTTATGCTTACTATCTTTGCAAGCATTTCTAAAAACCTATTTTCGTTTTGTCATTATGGGGTATTGTGTGTAATTTGAGGATTTTTTCCCCCCATACATTTTAGAATAAGGCTGCAACGTAACAAAATGTGGAAAAGGTCAAGGGGTCTGAATACTTTCCGAATGCACTGTGTTTATCTCACAATTGACTTCAGGTGTGTGTTTTATTGTCTGTTCAAGGTCACTGGCCTCTGGGCATCCAGCCAATTTAAGAGTTCAGGCTAGGTGCTTCGTTCTTTAGCCCCTATCAGAACAAAATCCCTTGTTTTGCTTGAACTGGCTGTAACCGATTCCTTGAGACCCAGCAACGGCAAACAAAATCTAGGAGGACAACTACATCAGGTGGCACATCAAATCACACAAAGGTCTCCACAAAACCTAAAAAAAAAACTTCATCAATGAGCCGCCAGAAAACGTGGCGAGATAGCACTTGCCCCAGTACTTTTCAATCTGGTCAATTTCAAGCAGCAGCAACAAACCCGTTTACCAGACATATACATTAGTTCACATCATAGAACATTTTTGAAAAACGTTCTTCAACTGGGAAGAATGCAGGCGTTTCTTATTAGACTAATTTCAGCCTGTTTGCCTTTATTCTTTCTAGTGAATACAACCCTGTCTCTGGGTTTTCACACTGTCACAGCGGTCTTCTAGCTACAGCCTACAGAGCCTTAACCACACCTCTCAACAAATTAATGTAGTTGCACCAGCACCTCATTGTTTGACTCTGCAGTATGCGCGTGGTTTCTTCCTTCGCTCACGCTCCTCTCCTGCCTGGTTGCTTGCCTCATGTTTGTGGTGCAAATTTCACCGTCTTAAACGAGAGAAAAAAAATCCACCACAGAGCAGTCTACACAGGCAATATGAACTGATTTGTCCAACTATAACAGATGGATATCTAATGCAGAGAGAGAGAGAGAATATATTTGTATTCTAGCACCACCGTAACTTTCACAAATAGAGACAGGCAGCTTGCAAAGTCTATTGTGTATAGTGTTAAATGTAACCCTGCCTTATATAAAGCTTACAGACTGAATAATTGCAGAAGAGCACTGTCGTCAGATGAACAAATAATAGCTTGACATACAATTCAAATAGTTCACAATGTAGAAAAGTGTCTCTTTTTTTTTATTTTTCAAGGTCCACTGTTTAACATTGTGTCTAGAGTGAAATAGACATTTAAATACATTGTAACCGTTCTTTGCATAATGTTCAGCCGTGTTATAGTAGTTCGCTAAACTACAGAGTATGCTGTCCATTGAAGTAGTTGTTTCTGGCTCATTTGATATCCAATTCAGAATGAATAATAACAAGGTTTGTGGTAGTTTGAAAGGGTTTCATCCACCTTTGGCCAGGAGTGTTTCCATTTTCACATAACCTGACAAGAAAACTCCCAACCCTATAGTCATAGCACAGATTAAAAGGGAAGCAAGCTATCTATAATAATAATACAAATATTTTGACATAGCCTATGAATAGGACCCAGAGTTTTACCTGACCAGATCATTAGATCAGAAAAAACTCCAGGCCCCAGAAAAGACTAGTACACATTTTGCCACACCACTTTGGAACCGGTGGTGGCACCTCTGTGCCTATAACATAAGCTACACACAGAACAAATAGGCTACAATATATAGATTAGAGTGTAAAGAATATTTTCAGTATTTCTGCATCTATTAGAATCAATAATGAAATCCTATTATTTCATCCAAAAATGCTAGACTACAATTAAAAGGAAAAATCCACCCAAACCACTCATTCCTTTAATTTACAGTGTTAAATAACACCAATATGTGTGAACAATATTTTTGTTGTGAACAAATGTTTCATTTTGGTTTGTAGCAACATGGAGAATCAGTCTAGTGAGAGTGACTATCACAGTGCTACGTCATACCGGATGGATTTCTGCATGCTTGAAATGGCAATAACTCAGATAAACAGGGAATCAATAGAAGCATAGTTTGGGGGTGATGAGGGTGGGGTAGAGAGAATGTCTGCTAATAGAGGAATATTAAAGGCCTAGTGTACTACTTTAGTGAATCAAATATATACAAACAAAATTCAACGCACACTTAACCAGCATGGCTACCACAGCATTCTGCAGCGATACGCCATCCCATCTGTTTTGCGCTTAGTGGGACTATCATTTGTTTTTCAACAGGACAATGACCCAAGACACCTCCAGGCTGTGTAAGGGCGATTTGACCAAGAAGGAGAGTGATGGAGTGCTGCATCAGATGACCTGGCATCCACAATCACCTAACCTCAACCCAATTAAGATGGTTTGAGATTAGCTGGACCGCAGAGTGAAAGAAAAGCAGCCAACAAGCGCTCAGCATTTGTGGGAACATTTGCAGGGAAATCATTCCAGGTGATGCTGGTTGAGAGAATCCCAAGAGTGTGCAAAGCTGTCATCAAGACAAAGGGTGGCTACTTTGAAGAATCTCAAATCTCAAACAGATTTTGGTTACTACATGATTACATGTGTTATTTCATAGTTTTGATGTCTCCACTATTATTCTACAATGTAGAAAATAGTAAAAATAGAGAAAAACCCTTGAATGAGTACGTGACTCCAAACTTTTGACTGGTTCTGTACAGTTAAAGTTTACATATACCTTAGCCAAATATATTTCAACTCAGTTTCACAATTCCAGACATTTAATCCTTGTAAAAATTCCCTGTCTTAGGTCAATTAGGATCACCACTTTATTTTAAGAATGTGAAATGTCAGAATAATAGTAGAGCGAATGATTTATTTCAGCTTTTATTTCTTTCATCACATTCCCACTGGGTCAGAAGTTTACATACATGGAATTAGTATTTGGTAGCATTACCTTTCAATTGTTTAACTTGGGTCAAACATTTCGGGTAGCCTTCCACAAGCTTCCCACAATAAGTTGGGTGAATTTTGGCCCATTCCTCCTGACAGAGCTGGTGTAACTGAGTCAGGTTTGTAGGCCTCCTTGCTCCCACACGCTTTTTCAGTTCTGCCCACACATTTTCTATAGGGTTGAGGTCATGGCTTTGTGATGGCCACTCCAATACCTTGACTTTGTTGTCCTTAAGACATTTCGCCACAACTTTGGAAGTATGCTTGGGGTCATTGTCCATTTGGAAGACCCATTTGCAACCAAGCTTTAACTTCCTGACTGATGTCTTGAGATGTTGCTTCCATATAGCCACGTCATTTTCCTCGTGATGCCAACTATTTTGTGAAGTGCACCAGTCCCTCCTGCAGCAAAGCACCTACACAACATGATGCTGCCACCCCCGTGCTTCACGGTTGGGATGGTGTTCTTTGGCTTGCAAGCCTCCCCCTTTTTCCTCCAAACATTACAATGGTCATTATGGTCAAACAGTTCTAATTTTGTTTCATCAGGGCAGAGGACATTTTTTCAAAAAGTACGATCTTTGTCCCCATGTGCAGTTGCAAACCGTAGTCTGACTTTTTTATGGCGGTTCTGGAGCAGTGGCTTCTTCTTTGCTGAGCGGCCTTTCAGGTTATGTCAATATAGGACTCGCTTTACTGTGGATATAGATACTTTTGTAGCGGTTTCCTCCAGCATCTTCACAAGGTTCTTTGCTGTTGTTCTGGGATTGATTTGCACTTTACGCACCAAAGTATGTTAATCTCTAGGAGACCTAACGCGCCTCCTTCCTGAGAGGTATACGGCTACGTGGTCCCATGGTGTTTATACTTGCGTACTATTGTTTGTAGAGATGAACGTCGTAACTTCAGGCATTTGGAAATTGCTCCCAAGGATGTACCAGACTTGTGGAGGTCTACAATTTTTTTCTGAGGTCTTGGCTGAGGCAAAGAGGCACTGAGTTTGAAGGTAGGCCTTGAAGTACATCCACAGGTACACCTCCAATTGACTCAAATGATGTCAATTAGGCTAGCAGGAGCTTCTTAAGCCATGACATAATTTTCTGGAATTTTCCAAGTTGTTTAAAGGCACAGTCAATTTAGTGTATGTAAACGTCTGACCCACTGGAATTGTGAAACATTGGATTATAAGTGAAATAATCTGTCTAAACAATTCTTGGAAAAATTACTTGTGTCATACACAAAGTAGATGTCCTAACCAATTTGCAAAAACTATAGTTTTTTAACAAGAAATTTGTGGAGTGGTTGAATAACGAGTTTTAATGACTCCAACCTAACTGTATGTAAACTTCCGACTTCAACTGTATATATATTTTATATATATATATTTTTTTTGGGGGGGGGGGTTGATTGAATTCTAGAGGCGTTGACGGGAGAGGGACTTGCATGCACACATTTTCATAAAAACCAACAAGCAGCCGCATACAGTATGTGGAAAGGAATCTGGAATGCGGAACCCAATGCGAACAGTAATGTTTTCAGACGGCATATAAAAAAGGAGACCATCCGGTACAAAACAGTTTGAATAGTTCAGAGTTCATCACAACAATGATATCACTTCTTGAATTATGTCTACAGTAAAAACAACTATTCAGATAGTGGGAATATTGCTTTCCATAATGTCTAAAACTGACATTCTACAGTAGGCATGTTGGAAAATGTACTTAAACAAGCGCAGACGCTTATTCATTTGAACCATACAACCGATTGTAGACCATATTTGATATACTAAAAGTGTTACTAACCTAAAGTTTGTCTTACCTGCTGATCCACCGGCAATGATCTGGTGAGATGCCTCCCGTAATAAACCTTGCTTTTGGGGGGATGTCATGTTGTTTCGTTAGTCTGCCTGCAAAAGCACACATCACATCAACATGAGTTCACTGACATACCTTCCAGAAAAACGCGATACAAAATCTACAGTAAGTTCATTTCAACGTGGTGAAATACAATGTGTAACTATGACCTAGTGATTTTTTTGGGGGTGACCAAAGTGTCGAGTACGTCCCAAACATGGGCAGCTGCAACTGGAATTTCAGGCTATTCAAACTTCGGGTTTACCTGTTAGTGGATCAGAAATGACAGTTTGGGCATATTCATAACACCGATACTGTTGAAAAACGTGTTTTAAACGGAAGAACACGAAACGGGGCGGGACCTACTTGAATTTATCCAATAGAAACTCTCTATGGACATATTCTGCCGCTTGTCAATTTCGTTTCGAGCGTAACGTTGACCAGCGCAATAGCAAAATGATGCATTTCCGAGTTGTGTAGCCCATAGAGATAGATAGAGAACTCATTTGTAACTGTGCAGAATTGGTATCGGGAGGGATCAGCCAATGAAGTTGGAAGTCCCACCCAGTTGGCTGCGTTAAAATGGAAGCCCTAAATGGCGCTAAAATGGCCTTCTGTCCACAAGAGGCCTCTATCATTCTCTATGGTGTAGCCCTACTCGACACGCTCAGTTTAATTTTAACCTTGACGATGGTAAGGTTTCTACGGTAGTGGTGCATGATGTAACAGCATAGCCTACAAGAAAAACTCAAAACATATAACCTCAAGTTTAAGTTATAGGCTATGCAAAAAATAATGCCATGATATTTGTTATAGAGCCCACAGTGGAGGTCATAATACCCATAAAACCTAGCGGTCAAACAGGGAAATGGTTCTAAACGTTTTTCCACAATAGTTTTCCCATAGGGAATTTAAGAAACACTTCAAATAAGGGCTGTGTTTCGTGTAGGCTTACCCTGGCTTCACCATCTGACAGTCCGACACACAAATCTGGGTTTGGCGGATGCCAGGAGAACGCTTCCTCCCCGAATGCATAGTGCCAAATAAAGTTTGGTGGATGAAGAATAATGCAGGTTAAGTGTGCCTTCAATTCTAAATAAATCACAGACAGTGTCACCAGTAAAGCACCCCCACACCATCACATCTCCTCCTCCATGCTTTACGGTGGGAACCACACATGTGGAGATCATCCATTCACCTACTCTGGGTCCTACAAAGACACAGCGGTTGGAACCAAAAATCTAAAATTTGGACTCATCAGACCAAAGGACAGATGTACATAGGGCCACAGCCTCTAAGGTGCAGGGTTGAGTAACCAGGTGGTAGCCAGCTAGTGACCGTGGCTAAGTTCAGGGCAGGGTACTGGGTGGAGGTCGGCTAGTGATGGATATTTACTGTTTTTTTGTCTATTTTCACAGTTTTGATGGACCTGTACTGACCTCGCCTTCTGGTTGATAGCGAGGTGAACAGGCCGTGGCTCAGGTAGCTGAGGTCCTTGATTATCTTCATGTGACACCGGGTGCTGTAGATGTCCTGGAGGGCAGGCAGTGTGCCCCTGGTGATGTGTTGGGCAGACCACACCAACCTCTAGACAGCCTTGCGGATAGTGCAGTTGCCATACCAGGTGGTGACACAGGCGTTGTAATTCAGAGGAACATGCGCATTATGGCAGACTACTGTCCAGACCCGGGTTCAAATACTATTTAAAATATCTCAATTACTTTAACATACATTTGAAGTAAGTATTCCATTTTTTTTTTACAAGTAATTTGATATTTTAATGTATTTGGAAATACACGTGGAAAGATACTCAAATACACTGACTCAAATACACTCCCATGCATTTAACCCATGTATTTGAAATAAGTATTTGAAAATACTCTCAAATAGGGTTAGTATTTGTTAAGTTACTAACATAGTGTGATACCTAAGCTGTCATGGTGCGGCAGGTAGCCTAGTGGTTAGAGCGTTGGGCCCCGAGCAGACAAGGTAAAAGATATGTTGTTCTGCCCCTGAACAAGGCAGTTAACCCACCGTTCCTAGGCCGTCATTGTAAATAAGAATTTGTTCTTAACTGACTTGCCTAGTTAAATAAATAAAACATGTGTGCAATACGTCGTTTTTGTAACAGCCTAAACATTATGAAACTTCTATTCGATCAAATAAGCCTCACATAATTCAACAGTCTCTCCATAGACCTCCATCTGAAAAAGGGCCTATCTCACGCTGACAGATTTTGGGCGGAGTACTATCTTCTCGCGTCACCCCCTCTCTGTAAACGGGTTCAATGGGTATGCCGCCATCACAGTGGGCGTGGCACACGTCTCAAGCGGCATAATAGTAAGTAAAATGATATATAGCCTTCTGAGGTAAACAATGCTAAGGCTATAAAAAAAAACTAAGAAAGGATATTCAGTGTCTCATTAAAACATATTTTGTAATGGGATGTAATTGTGAATCAAAATGACTCTTTTCTTAATACTCTCACCTTTTTAGAATATTGTCCCTGTTACTGTCAAATAATGGAGAATTTTGGGGGGGAGGTTTGTGAAATACATGTTTCTTAACAGAAATCCATTTTTTAAATAGGATCAATGTAATTTTCCTCAAATTTGCAATCAGCTAGCTTGATAGTGAAAGCTAGCGTAGCTGGATTTTACTTAGAAAGATATGACTTCACCAACTTTAAAAAACCCTAGCAAGCTATATTCATAACCATACAGGTATATGACTAAAAACTTTTATTTTGAAGTATTTGACTAGGGTGACAATAAAACAGTCATTGGAATTGTTGAGGGGTGAGGGGGTCTTTCTGGTTGCATTCAACGAAATGTCCACTTGAGTTTAATGTTGAGAATGTTGAGCTGATAAGCCTAAATGTATAATGAACAAAACGCAACATGCAACAATTTACAATGATTTTACTGAGCTACAATTCATATAAGGAAATCAGTCAATTGAAATATATTAATTTGGCACTAATCTATGGATTTCACAAGACTGGGCAGGGGCAGAGCCATGGGTGGGCCTGGGACAGCATAGGCCCACCTACTGGGGAGCCAGGCCCAGCCAGTCAGAATGAGTTTTTCCCCACAAAGGGCTTTATTACAGACAGAAATAATCCTCAGTTTTCATCAGCTGGCTGGGTGGCTGGTCTCACACAATCTCGCAGGTGAAGAAACCAGATGTTGAGGTCTTGGGCTGGAGTGGTAACATGTGCTCTGCATGTGGTGGACATTCATGCAGTCAGCATGAAATTGCACACTCCCTCAAAACTTGAAACATGTGTGGCATTGTGTTGTGTGACAATACTGCACATTTTTGAGTGGCCTTTAATTGTCCCCAGCACAAGATGCACCTGTGTAATAATAATGCTGTTTAATCAGCTTCTTGATATGCCACATCTGTCAGGTAGATGGATTCTCTTGGCTAAGGAGAAATGCTCACTACCAGGGATGTAAACACAATATGTGCACAACATTTGAGAGAAATAAGCTCTTTGTGCATATGGAACATTTCTGGGATCTTTTATTTCAGCACATGAAACATGGGACCAACACTTTACATGTTGTGTTTAGATTTTATTCAGTATAATTCATTTAATAAATTTATATGCTACACAATTACTACATAATACAATTATATTCAAGTATGATGATATTAATAATACTAATTAAATAATAATACTAACAATAAATGACAATGATTATTGTTCCACAAAAATAGCTAATTTCCAAAAAATATATATTTAATTTGTAAGAATTATTTTATTTTATCATTGAAATATGGAAATTACTCATATACGCTCATTTCTCCTTCTTTACAATAAATAATTGTGTCCCATTTTTGCCAATCAAGTTGTCCAAATTTCCCAATATTGGCTGAAAAAAGATAATATTTTGTATAGTGTAGTAGAGTTCTTAAGCTATTTAGAATGGTATCATGTTGGGGATTAAGACAACGGGCTGAATCTGTAAGGCATTCAAGAAATGACATTTTCAGAAAGTGTCCCACTTTACCAATACTCACCCTACATTACTAGTCTATTCACCTCTCTTTCGTATCGTCTGAGATTCATAAAGATTGGAAAGCAGCCGCGGTCATCCCCCTCTTCAAAGGGGGAGACACTCTAGACCCAAACTGTTACAGACCTATATCCATCCTGCCCTGCCTTTCTAAAGTCTTTGAAAGCCAAGTGAACAAACAGATCACCGATCATCTCGAATCCCACCATACCTTCTCCGCATTGCAATCCGGTTTCCGAGCTGGTCACGGGTGCACCTCAGCCACGCTCAAGGTCCTAAATCATATCATAATATATCATATCATCGATAAAAAACAGTACTGTGCAGCCGTCTTCATCGACCTGCTCAAGGCTTTGAACTCTGTCAATCACCGTATTCTTATCAGCAGACTCAACAACCTTGGTTTCTCTAATGATTGCCTTGCTTGGTTCACTAACTACTTCTCAGATAGAGTTCAGTGTGTCAAATCGGAGGGCCTGTTGTCCAGACCTCTGGCAGTCTCTATGGGGGTGCCACAGGGTTCAATTCTCGGGCCGACTCTTTTCTCTGTGTATATCAATGATGTCGCTCTTGCTGCGGGTGATTCTTTGATCCACCTCTACGCAGACGACACCATTCAGTATACATCTGGCCCTTCTTTGTACACTGTGTTAACAAACCTCCAAACGAGCTTCAATGCCTTACAACACTGCTTCCATGGCCTCCAACTGCTCTTAAACGCTAGTAAAACTAAATGCATGCTCTTCAACCGATCGCTGCCCGCACCCTCCCGCCCGCCTAGCATCACTACTCTGGACGGTTCGGAGTTAGAATAGTGGACACCTATAAATACCTAGGTGTCTGGCTAGACTGTAAACTCTCCTTCCAGACTCATATTAAGCATCTCCAATCCAAAATTAAATCTAGAATCGGCTTCCTATTTCACAACAAAGCCTCCTTCACACATGCTGCCAAACATACCCTCGTACAACTGACTATCCTGCCGATCCTTGACTTCGGCAATGTCATTTACAAAATAGCCTCCAACACTCTACTCAGAAAATTGGATGCAGTCTATCACAGTGCCATCCGTTTTGTCACCAAAGCCCCATATACTACCCACCACTGCGACCTGTATGCTCTCGTTGTCTGGCCCTCGCTACATATTTGTCGCCAAACCCATTGGCTCCAGGTCATCTATACGTATTTGCTAGGTAAAGCTCTGCATTATCTCAGCTCCCTGGTCACCATAGCAACATCCACCTGTAGCACGCACTCCAGCATGTATACAGTGGGGCAAAAAAGTATTTAGTCAGCCACCAATTGTGCAAGTTCTCCCACTTAAAAAGATGAGAGGCCTGTAATTTTCATCACAGGTACACTTCAACTATGACAGACAAAATGAGTTAAAAAATCCAGAAAATCACATTGTAGGATTTTTTTATGAATTTATTTGCAAATTACGGTGGAAAATAAGTATAGTTATTTGCATGTCATAGTTGAAGTGTACCTATGATGAAAATTACAGGCCTCTCATCTTTTTAAGTGGGAGAACTTGCACAATTGGTGGCTGACTAAATACTTTTTTGTCCCACTGTATCTCACTGGTCATCCCCAAAGCCAACACCTACTTTGTCCGCCTTTCCTTTCAGTTCTCTGCTGCCAATGACTGGAACAAATTTCAAAAATCACTGAAGTTGGAGACTTATATCTCCCTCACTAACTTCAAGCATTGGATGTCAGAGCAGCTTACCGATCACTGCAGCTGTACACAGCCCATCTGTAAATAGCCCATCTAACCAACTACTTACCTCATCCCCATATTTGTTTTTAGTTTGTTTCTGCTCTTTTTTTTGCACACCAGTATTTCTACTTGCACATCCTCATCTGCACATCTTTCACTCCAGTGTCAATTGTTAAATTGTAATAACTTCGCCACTATTGGCCTATTTATTGCCTTACCTCCTTACTTCATTTGCACACACTGTATGCAGACTTTCTATTGTGTTATTGACTGTACGTTTGTTTATCCCATGTGTAACTATGTGTTGTTGTTTTTTGTCTCACTGCTTTGCTTTATCTTGGCGAAGTCGCAGTTGTAAATGAAAACTTGTTCTCAACTGGCCTACTGTCACGGCTGATTTCCTCCTCTTCCTCTGAATAGGTGAAACAAGGATCGGACCAAAATGCAGCGTGGTAAGTGTCCATGGTTTTAATAGGAAAACTCAACATGAACACAACTACCAAACAAGAAATGTGAAAACCCGAAACAGTCCCGTGTGGCACAAACACTGACACAAGAAACAATCACCCACAAAATACCCAAAGAATATGGCTGCCTAAATATGGTTCCCAATCAGAGACAACGATAGACAGCTGCCTCTAATTGAGAACCAATCTAGGCAACCATAGACATACAATTTACCTAGACAGGTAACAGCCCCATAAACATACAAACCCCTAGACAAGCCTAAACACATAAAAAACCCATGTCACACCCTGACCTAACCGAAATAATAAAGAAAACAAAGATAACTAAGGCCAGGGCATGACACCTACCTGGTTAAATAAAGGTGAAATAAATAAATAATACATTTTGTTTTTATAACCATTTAAATATTCAAATAAAAGTATTTGTTTTGGGCTGTGTATTAAATACACACGTGCAGTGCATTCGGAAATTATTCAGACCCCTTAACTTTTTCCACGTTACAGCCTTATTCTAAAATTGATTAAATTATTGTTTTCCCTTATAATTCTACACACCGTACCCTATAATGACAAATTGAAAACAGTTTTTTAGAATTATTGCTCATTTATTAAAAAATAAAAACAGGAATACCTTTTTTACATAAGTATTCAGACCCTTTGCTATGAGACTTGGGCTGCATCCTGTTTCCATTGATCATCCTTGGGATGTTTCTAAACTTGATTCGATTCAACCTGTGGTAAATTCAATGATTGGACATTATTTGGAAAGGCACACACCTGTCTATATAAGGTCCCACAGTTGACAGTTGCATGTCAGAGCAAAAACCAAGCCATGAGGTCAAAGAAATTGTCCGTAGAGCTCAGAGACAGGATTGTGTTGAGGCACAGATCTGGGGAAGGGTACTGTTAAGGGATTTTTTACCAATAATGACTAATTATGTATACATTTCAATCAGGACTGACTAATCAGAATACTATTATGTTACTGTATAGATGTATGCATTTTATTTTAATCCTACTACTGAATATAATGTGTGTAATTATAATCAAGAATTAGAACAATGACTGTCTGTTCCTTGGTAGAAACGAATGAACTGGCTAGAATGCTTATCTACACAGGAAGACCTTGGCTCAGTCATAAATTATCTATACTGGTGGGAGTCGATGTAGGAAGGCTTGAGAACTATACTGCCATTGTACCAGAGTGGAGAAGAGACGGGACAGTTAGAAAACTAATGACGTCATTTTCAGTTTATAACCGGTGGTAAATTGTATCGTGTTCAGTACTCTCGAGAATAAACGCTACGGATTGATTTTGAGACTGGTCTCTGTCCATTTTATGCAAATAAGGGTCTTACAAATTCTTAGGAGTGGGCAGAGTGATTAATTGAATTGGTTAAATAAAACATAAAAGGAATTTAATTTCTGTAATAGGTACCAAAACATTTCACCAGCATTGAAGGTCCCCAAGAACACAGTGGCCTCCATCATTCTTAAATGGAAGAAGTTTGGAACCACTAAGACTTTTCCTAGAGCTGGCTGCCCAACCAAACTGAGCAATTGAGGGAGAAGGGCCTTGGTCAGGGAGGTGACCAAGAATCCAATGGTCACTCTGACAGAGCTGTGGAGATGGGAAAACCTTCTCTGAATACATTTAATTAAACCCCAGAAAACACACCCACTGGGTAGCCTACCAATTTAATCAGGGAGTTTTTGTTCAATTTGTTTTTCTGTTAATTTCTTCCAAGTAATTCCTTTAAATATGGTGTACCTTTAATTAGAATTTGATTGGCACAATACTAAAATGTAGACTATGGAGAATGCGCTCAGAACACAGAAAGATAGCCATGAAAACATATGTACACATTATTACACATTATTTATGCTTAGGGAAAAATCACGGATCCTACTGGAAAAAAAATAGAGCTTTTACGCACAAACCCCAAAAAGTCGGTTTGATTCATTCTGAAAGTTGCCACGTTCAGTTCATCAATGGCAACATTGGAAGTAATGTAGCCTACACTATGTTTATACTATAGAGAATAGTATGCAATGGTACGATATAATAAATATACCCTAATTGCCTGCACTGATCATGGAACTGTGTGATGGCAAATGCCAAGTCTTGTACCATGCGTCAAGTTCAGGTTTGAGCGCCATAATGAGCTCCATAATGAGCTCCATAATGATTTATTAAACCTACATGTCCACATTCGTTTTTTTACTATAATTTGTATTTGGCCTAGTATCCACTATTACTTGACCCTCAGCCAAAACCACAAGGACGTGACAGTGTTTTACAGGGGAAAGAAATAAAGGTTGGCTGAATCAAACTATGTAATGGAATGATACTAATGCAGGGAAGGGAACAAAAACTAAATGAAAAGTTATATATAAATGCTTATTACATAAGGCCACTACTGATAGCGGCTAATGATATTTAACATAGCCTATAGCCTAGACATTTAAGGAAACAGTTGGGGCATATGATTAAACATTTGGCATGTCTCTTTGCCTTGTTGACATTTACCCCCATGCATAGGTTCAAGGTCAGACACGCATAGGGAGAAAAGTGCAGAAAAGGGGAAACAGTTCCATTTATACATGCGTAACTTTGGTCTGAATTTCCCCCATAAGGGCCTAAAGCAAAACACTGCTATTTAAAATCATAAAGGCTAAAAATAGAGACAAACACATAAGCAACATTACGGAATGGCCAAACCTACAAGCTATGCTTCCATCCTCTTCAACAGAGAGCAAAAACAATGAAAAACAATTGTCTTTTTCCTAAGTTGGCAGTGTCCAGTAATTTTTGGTCATATTAGAGTAACTACAAAAACATGAGTTTTTGAGAAATCATTCAATAAAAAGAGAAAGATGTATAGCAATGCTGTTGGCAGCAAAACTTACCACTTTGACCTGTTTGGATGAAGCAAATCAGAGCAACTACCACCCTAGCTACCAAACCCCACCTACGTCAACATATGCACAATGCATAGCCTACTGTACATCACACTGGCACATTTGCCAATGTATGTGGATAGTTTGGGTGTAAAAAACAAGATAAGAACAAGCGTATTGTATTCGCCAGTATGTTTGAAGTCTTTCAAAATGTTTCCTAGGTCAAAGCCATGCCAAATTCCATCATACCGGATATAAGCACTTTCAACGTCAACATATTTTCCAATTAGGCTAAAAATGTAGGATTATTTCCACATTGAGAAATAATTATGGGGCTCAATGTCCCTTGAAAGTGGAATTGAACAAAACAGTTGTGTAGATTGTACAGTTTATTTGATTTTAAAACACAGGATCTCAATAACAGCTAAGCACATCGTATATAAATCTGTTTCATTGACTTAACATCCCTAATTCGCAAATCATACTGCATTCATACAGTGTAAAACTGTCAAGTTAAACTATTCAGCTACTTTCGACAAACAAAGTCATTGTCAGTTTTGAATGTTTCAGTTGAAAACCTTACCGTTCTGCCAAACATAATTTACAGCATACAAAAAAAGCCACAAAATGCCAAAAATGAAATAAATACAAAAAACAAGTGGTTTGATCCAAAACAATTCAAGTCACTAATAACATTTGAATATCTGTAATCGTACCAGTCGTATGTGGTTGGACCTCTCCATGTAATCCGTCCTGCCTGGCTGTGTTCTCACGACCTTCCATTGTATTGTCGTAGCGTTGTTCGTTTCAATTTGGTGTTGCTGTGCCTGTCCATTAGTGTTCTGTATTATGTCACGTTCTACGTTTTGTGTGGACCCCAGGAAGAACAGCTGCTGCTTCTTCAGTAGGAACATGCCACCCAATGAGTTCATACATCTTACAGACACATCACACATTGTATTCCATCTCTATTTCTATTCTTCACTATAATCTTTTAAAAAAAATATTGATAACCATTATGTGGTCAAAATGGTTCTAAAAACATTGCTTGGTCAGAATGGTACAATCATCACTTGTATTATACGTTATAGAGCTTTGATGGTTCCTCCTCAGGCCCTGGCCTGGTGTTTTCTATAAAAGTCAGACATTTTGTTCAATTCTTTGAATGAAAAAAATCAAGTACAATTTGATTTCTTGAATATTATAATTATTTTGTACTGGTTTAATGTTAAATAACGTTAGTCAAATCCATATTAGGTACCAAAGAGCCAGAAGAAATCAACAGTATTTTCCTCTTTTTTTTAAAACAGCTTTTTCCCCTTAAACAAAAGACAGTGGATGCGTTGCATGTAGTGGACTATGAAGGGGATAGGGTGCCATTTGGCATACACTCTCTGGAACAGACAAGGGTGGGGGTGTGGGAGAGTTAAGGTTTAAATGAAGAGGGAGAAGCTTATTATTTCTCATTGTATAGCTAATGGCCAGACTACCAAGGTCAACAAGTTGTGTGTGTTGGTCCTTTATACTGATCCCACACTGTAAATCTCATTTTTCAAGGCTCAATTGTTTTTTAAATAGTCCGCAAACGTGAGCATATTTTTTGTAAATTAAGCAGAGGTGAACACTCTTGTTACAGGAATAAACACAACAATCTAAAGACTAAAACACAGACATTCGAAGAGCGACATCTTCATATGAACCACAAACGATATCCTCTCCCACTTCTTCCGACCAACTGTTACCCCTTTTATCTATGGTCCCCTTCCACAAACAACCATCTCCCATTCATCATGGTTAAAAATACATGTCATGTGTATATGCAACAGAATTCACTCCTGGCCAGAGGGAATGAGGGCAAAATAAAACAATGGCCATTTTCAGGTGTAACGTAATGTATGTGGAGCTAAATATCTTCTGTACCACAACTCCCACAATACCCTGTAGTTTCTCAGTCCTGGATCATGTTCAGTAGGGTACACTGTCGCAAAACCATTTGAAATGGAAAACAAAAGTGAGCATTTCTTATTTGACATGTCCAGGTATAGATCCTCCTTGTTTCAGTCAGTTTTCTTCCATTCATTGGCTAAGGAACATGACCATGTTTTCCCAGAGATGCACTGGAACAGGGGGTTGATTGTTGTTTCTGTATTCACAGTAGAGTGGGTCCTTTGGTTGTGTAGGTCATGGAGGGAAAGTGTCTGCTATCCATGTCCCACATCTTCCTGACCTCAGCCTCAGCCCCAGCTCCACGGGGCCCCAGAGGGGAGCAGGGTCCTGGGGACTGGTTCTGGGCCCCAGGGAGGATGGGGGTCCAGTAGTTAATATAGCTGGCCATTAACAGAGTCAACTCCAGGATCTGGGAGGAGAGAAGAGGGAGGGAGGACAGGAGGAGACCGTGCAGGGGAGAGAGAGGAGGAGAGAGCAGAGGACAGAAGGAGAAGGCGGGAGGGGAGAGGAGAAGACAGAGTAAGGAGGGGGAATTGTTTAACTATTTTAAATGATTGAATTTCATTTGATCCAAGAGAGCTTGGATGCCCATATGCTCACATTTAGAAGTTCAGTTTAAAGCCAATGAGAAAACCATAGAAATAACTTGATATTGAGCAACCTGTCACGAATACAGCAGGGCCTTATTAGCACGTAGTAAATTAACTCTACTGTATGCTTAGGCCAGGCATCAACCCAACACAGATTAACAACTGATGGCTCAAACCAAAATCACCCTTTAAAGACAATTTCAGTGCACTGGTCATTTATTTGCGTTTCTTTGAATCGCTCCCTTTGGCTCCTCTGAGGCAGAACAGATGAAATAAAATCGAGGATCAACCTGCTTTCTACATCTGCCCAAGGCAGTGGAGGGTAACCTTTCTATTATATCACGTAATATGAGATTTTATCCAAAGCTATTTAAGGTACAGTGATGTGATCCCTGTGGGAATTGAACCCATGACCCTCTGGTTGCTGCTTGTGGACCGCGCAACATAGCAGGAGCTCACCTCCTACTTTTCACACTGGCTTTCTGCACGGTAAGATCCTATTGACTGACTGAAAGTTGGCAGAGCTGTTGTGGTCCATGACGATAATTATCCACTAATCGTTTTCACTGACCACTTGCACTTGGCCAGAGGTGAAGCCAAACCTACTGTCAGTCTTACCTGTAGAAATACACTGAACATTAATATAAACGCAACAGGTAAAGTGTTGGTCCCATGTTTCATGAGCTGAAATAAAATATCCCAGAAATGTTCCATATGCACAAAAAGCTTACTTCTCTCAAATGTTGTGCACAAATTGTGCATTTGTCCTTTGCCAAGAAAATCCGTCCACCTGACTGGTGTGGCATATCAAGAAGCTGATTAAACAGCATGATCATTACACAGGTGCACCTTGTGCTGGGGACAATAAAAGGCCAATCTAAAATGTGCCCCATGGTGGCGGGGTGGCTATGGTATGGGTAGGCATAAGCTACGGACAACGAACACTATTGTATTTTATTGGATGGCAATTTGAATGCGCAGAGATACCGTGATGAGATCCTGACGCCCATTGTCGTGCCATTCATACGTCGCCATCACCTCATGTTTCAGCGTGATAATGCACGACACCATGTCGCAAAAGACCTGTACACAATTCCTGGAAACTGAAAATGTCCCGGTACCAGTAGCGGTACATGGGTAAAATCACTGGGGAAGCCAACCCAGAAAAAATGCCATATTATAACCTATGTGTTGTGATAATTGCATTGTTTTCTCTATAACCTGTTAATTCATATGCCTTGCGACCGTGATATACATTACCATTCAAAAGTTGGGGGACACTTATAAATGTCCTTGTTTTTGAAAGAAAAGCACATTTCTTTTGTCCATTAAAATAACATCAAGTTGATCAGAGACATTGTTAATGTTGTAAATTACTATTGTAGCTGGAAACGCCTGATTTTTAATGGAATGTCTACATGGGCGTACAGAGGCACATTATCAGCAACCATCACTCCTGTGCTCCAATTGGCACATTGTGTTAGCTAATCTAAGTAAAAAGGCTAATTGATCATTAGAAAACCCTTTTGCAATTATGTTAGCACAGCTGAAAACTGTTGTACTGATTAAAAAAGCAATAAAACTGGCCTTTTTTAGACTAGTTGAGTATCTGGAGCGTCAGCATTTTTGGATTCGATTACAGGCTCAAAATGTCCAGAAACAAAGATTTTCTTCTGAAACTCGTCAGTCTATTCTTGTTCTGAGAAATGAAGGCTATTTCATGCGAGAAATTGCCAAGAAACTGAAGATCTCGAACAACACTGTGTATTACTCCCTTCACAGAACAGCGTAAACTGGCTCTAACCAGAATAGAAAGAGGAGTGGGAGGCCCCGGTGCACAACTGAGAAAGAGGACAAGTACATTGTCTAGTTTGAGAAACAGACGCCTCACAAGTCCTCAACTGGCAGCTTCATTAAATAGTACCCGCAAAGCACCAGTCTCAATGTCAACATTGAAGAGGCGACTCCGGGATGCTGGCCTTCAGAGTTGCAAAGAAAAAGACATATCTCAGACTGGCCAATAAGAATACATGATTAAGATGGGCAAAAGAACACAGAAACTGGACAGAGGAAGATTGGAAGAAAGTGTTATGGACAGACAAATCTAAGTTTGAGGTGTTCGGATCACAAGAAGAACATTTGTGAGACGGGCAGAAAAAATGAAAAGATCTGTCAAGCATGGTGGAGGCAATGTGATGGTCTGGGGGTGCTTTGGTGGTGGTAAAGTTGGAGATTTGTACAGGGTAAAAGGGATCTTGAAGAAAGAAGGCTATCACTCCATTTTGCAACGCCATGCCATACACTGTGGACGGCGCTTAATTAGAGCCAATTTCCTCCTACAACAGGACAATGACCCAAAGCACAGCTCCAAACTATGCAAGAACTATTTAGGGTCGAAGCAGTCAGCTGGTATTCTGTCTATAATGGAGTGGCCAGCAGTCACCTGATCTCAACCCTATTGAGCTGTTGTGGGAGGTGCTTCAGGAAACTTGGGGTGAAATCTGTGACAACTAAAAGATACCAAAAACAATTGAGTCCAATCAACGTAAGCTAAATATGTGGCTGTCCATGTTTCTGATTTCTGTGTGCATTCGTGTAAGTAGAAAAAACATGTCGACTCACCCTACTTGTAGAGAAATGCCAATGCCATTCTCCTCTCTTTCCTGTTGACGAAACGGTTCTCTATCACTCTGTCACACAGTACACGCTTTTATTTTTTTGTTGTCGAAGGCTACCTGGCAAAAATGTTTGGTCGCTAGCCTAACTTCCTTTCATGGGCAACGTTAGCTAGTTAGCATTTACCTTCTACATCAAGCTACATATTGAACTTCCATCCTCTCAGGCCAGGGGCACAATATATGAATTTATGATTGGATCAGAATTACCATTATAATCATAGGCCAGTATGGATAATTAGTAAGTCCAAATCTCTATCTCCATCCATGGCTAATATAGGTAAGTGCCAATTTTACCAAGCTAGCTTAGCCACTGGAGGACAACAACACAACAAGATGCAACAGTTAAATTTGTTTCTGTCCATGACGTATGCTCTCAATGCAATTTGATAGGAGTTACGCCAAATCCAAGATGGCTTTCCTTAACCCTTTTTTTTGGTGGGCCAGGACCATTCACAGTTGAGCTCACTCAGTTTAGCTCAACGCTGATTGGGTATTATTTTATACTTTTTTTGTCAAGGGATCCCAAATGCTTGCTGGCTTCCCTTGCATTCAATGCTACGGGTGGCAACAATGTCATACTCTTTATGACCAGACAGCATCAGATAGATGGCCTACACATATAGAAACAGAGGGGCGCTGTTTTGCTCACTCGGATGCTTTCTCCAGGGAGATACATTCAGACTCATGATAATTTAAGGAAAATTATGAACCACAGGGAGACGAAAGATGAATTGTTTGGTACATTTTGGGGGGAAGCCTGTCTTCCTTGGCATACATGAATACAAACCACGAACCAGTTCTTCCATAGCCTGCATACTCACCAGAAATGTCACCCATTGAGCATGACTGGAATGCTTTGGATCGACAGCGTGTTCTAGTTCCCGCCAATATTCAGCAACTTCGCACAGCCATTGAAGAAGTGTGGGACATTCCACAGGCCACAATCAACAGCCTGATCAATGCTGCATGAGGCAAATGGTGGTCACACCAGATACTGACTGGTTGTCTGATTTACTCACCTACTTTTTGTTAAGGTATATGTGACCAACACATGCATATCTGTATTCCCAGACATGTGAAATCCATAGATTAGGGCCTAATGCATTCATTTCAATTGACTGATTTCCTTAAAGGTTACTCGGTAAAATATTTGAAATTGTTGCTTGTTGCGTTTATATTTTTGTTCATTATAGAATGAAATAGAATATATAATATTTTTATGGCCTTGCCTTGAGTTAATACTGGATACTAGGTAACCTTACCTTGGGTTTAGCAATAGAGACGACTAGGTATCTTTACCTTGGGTTTAGCCATAGCGAAGACCAGTTTCTCCACACTCTTCTTCCCTCCACCCTGCTCTTTGGTCTGGCTCACTACCACCATCAGGTCGTCACGGCAACCGCCAAAGGTGATCACTGATTGGTAGGAGTACATGACCAGAAGGTGCTGTAAAGGAATGGATGATTTATTTCAGTTGTTTAAATACAGTACCAGTCAAAAGTTTGGACACAGCTACTCATTCCAGGGTTTTTCTTAATTTGTACTATTTTCTACATTGTAGAATAATAGTGAAGACATCAAAAACTATGAAATAGCACATATGGAATCATGTAGTTACCATTAAAGTGTTAAACAAATCAAAATAAGTTTTAGATTCTTCAAAGTAGCCACCCTTTGCCTTGATGACAGCTTTGCAAACTCTTGGCATTTGATGTCTTCACTATAATTCTACAATGTAGAAAATAGTCAAAATAAAATAAAGACCCTTGAAGTAGGTGTGTCCAAACTTTTGACTGGTACTGTCTGTATGTGAATAGGAAAACAAATTGTACTCTTTTGACTTTGATGACTCTGATCTTTTCACGTTTGGCTTGTTCGGTTCAGTAGTGTAAAAAGCCCTTAAAGGAAAATACCACTCAAAAACAATATTTTGCTATTTGTTTAATTAGTCCACTGTTGATACTGTCCCAAAATGATGACGCAAAACACATCATACTGTGACACTTTCTGTATTTTGAAAGTTGATTGCTGACATGCAAAACATTTTGGGACTGTATCAACAGTGGACTAATGAAACAAGTACCAAAAGATAGTTTTTGAGTGGAATTTTCCTTTAAGTAATCTGTCTCATCTCTCTTCCTGGTACAGGCCAGAGGATCCTTTCTTTGGGAATTGGTTTCTTGTTATTGTTTTCTCAAGAGGCAAATTGAGCATGAACCAATGAAGCAGCCAGACATCATTTCTTATGCTTTATTGTGTATTTTCCTTATTTTCTCCCTAAGAACTAGTACATGTATTGGAGCATGAAAGGACGCCAAACCAGAAATGACAGAGGAATATGGCTAAGATAATTATAGTGTTTTAAGTTTAACGTTGTTTATATCTCAGTCAGCATTTTGATCTCTGGGTAGACCCAGTTCTGGTTTCATATACTATTTGAAATCTTTCAAATACTTTGGCCCTTTTCTCTAGACTGCCTTGAGAACCAGATGGGTGGGATTTGCACTTTTGGGTCATTTTCATTGGTTTTATAAACCCAGGCCATGTTAATCAAGCCCAGCTTAAGTATTTCAAATGCTTTCAAATAGTATTTGAATTGAACCCATGTCTGGTAAAATTGTAGGCCAGCAGTTTCTGTTTCCCTGTGGGGATCTGGTGTTTCAAACGCTGCAGTAGAAAATCATTCCAGACCAGTAGATCAACAAGCTTCTGCCCCTGTGGTCTGGCAACAGGCAGACTGGTAAAGAGTGAAGAGAAACCCCAAACCTTAAGTGCTCTGAATATAAACTAAGATTGTGCCCGATTAAAAAAAGGAATTAGAGAATACCAAAAGCATAAAACTTTTGGTTGGATTCTGAAAGGTTGTTGTCTTTAAAAAAAAAAAAGTATAATGAAGGTAATTAATGGTTGAAATATGATGTCATTATCTGTTCAAGAGCTTTCTTCTGATGGTGGTCCTCTGACCACTGGCTGTGGGTACTGAAGCAATGAAACACACCGCCCCCCCTTGTGGCCACTTTTAGTACCAGTAATGCCACATGGTTGGATTACGGTTAATAATCACTTACTCCATGGTAAATGAGCTAAGGAAGCAGACATATAAACATGTAGATAAACACACACTTACCATGGTATAGTCAAGCACACACAGTCCATCCTCATTGACGGCTAGCCAAACCTGGGACTGCTCCACAGACGAGGGAGGTATAGGCTGCAGACAGAGACGGAGGAGAGACAGATGGTATACAGAGACAGTAGCTCAAGCCTAAAGTTTTTTTTTTTAATGTCACGTGCACAAGTACAGTGAAATGCCTTTTCTTGCCATCTAAAACCCAACAATGCAGTAATCAATGTCAATGTAGCACTAAAAATAACATAAGGTAGAACAAAAACACACAAGATAAAAAAAAAAGAAAAAAGAAGAAGAACGCGAGAAAGTGAACATCTCGTTCCAAAAATCATGGCCATTCAAATTAAGTTGGTCTCCCCTTTGCTGCTACAACAGCCTCCACTCTTCTTGGAAGGCTTTTCCACTAGATGTTGGAACATTGCTGCGGGGTCTTGCTTCCATTCAGCCACAGGAGCATTAGTGAGGTCGGGCACTGATGTTGGGCCTTTAGGCCTGGCTCAAGGGAATTGGAAACACAGAATCGTCTAGAATGTCATTGCATGCTGTAGCGTTAAGACTTCCCTTCACTGGAACTAAGGGGCCAATTATTAGACCATTATTCCTCATCCACCAAACTTTACAGTTGACGTTGGGGCAGGTAGCGTTCTCCTGGCATCCGCCAAACCCAGATTTGACAGCCAGATGGTGAAGTGTGATTCATCGTTCCAGAAAACGCTTTTCCACCACTCCAGAGTCCAATGGTGGCGAGCTTTATACCACTCCAGTCGATGCTTGGCATTGGGCATAGTGATCTTAGGTTTGTGAAACTCCCAACAAACAGTTGTTGTGCTGACGTTCCTCCCAGAGGCAGTTTGGAACTTGGTAGTGAGCGTTGCAACAGAGGACAGACGATTTTAACGCGCTACGCGCTTCAGCACTCTGCGGTCCTGTTCTGTGAGCTTATGTGGCCTACCACTTTGCAGCTGAGCAGTTAGACGTATCCACTTCTAGACGGTTCCTACACGTTTCCACTTCACAATAACTGCACTTACAGTTGGCCGGAGCAGCTCTAGCAGGGCAGAAATTCTACTAACTGACTTGTTGGAAAGGTGGCATCCTATGAAAGTGCCATGTTGAAAGTCACTGAGCACCTCTACTGCCAGTGTTTGTCTATGGAGATTGCATGGCTGTGTGCTCAATTTTATACACCTATCAGCAACGGGTATGGCTGAAATAGCCGAATCTACTTACTTGAAGGGGTGTCCAAATACCTTTGTATATACAAGGTCAGTTCCAGTACCATATTTACCATGTGAAGGGATACTGGAGTGATACTAGGTAGATACTGTATGTATAGGGGTAAGGTGACTAGGCATCAGGTGTCACGATCATGTGGAAAGACGGACCAAGGCGCAGCGTGATTTGAGTTCCACATATTTATTTAAAGTGAAACTTCTAAACTAAACCATAAACCCCTACCGTAAACAAACATAGTGCTACATACACTCACTCAAAAACAATATCCCACAAAGCAGCTAGGAGAAAGGGCTTCCTAAATATGATCCCCAATTAGAGGCAACGATTACCAGCTGCTTCTAATTGGGAACCATACAAACCAGCCACATAGAAAATAAATGACTAGAACACCCCCCTAGTGACATATGATCAAATCAAATGTATTTTATAGCCCTTCGTACATCAGCTGATATCTCAAAGTGCTGTACAGAAACCCAGCCTAAAACCCCAAACAGCAAGCAATGCAGGTGTAGTAGCACGGGTAGCAGCAGCGTAAACTATGATTGTATGTGTGTAGAGTCAGTATAAATGTGTGTGCATGTTATGTGTGTGTTGAAGTGTCATGGTGTGTGAGTCCTGTGAGTATGCATAGAGAATAAAGCACAAGGGTCAACTCAGACAGAGGGTAGTGCATACGGCCCAGTACATCACTGGGGCCAAGCTTCCTGCCATCCAGGACCTACCAGGCGGTGTCAGAGGAAGGCACTATAAATTGTCAAAGACTCCAGCCACCCTAATCATAGACTATTCTCTCTGCTACCGCACGGCAAACAGTACCGGAGCGCCAAGTCTAGGTCCAAGAGGCTTCTAAACAGCTTCTAACATCTAATCAAATGGCTACCCAGACTATTTGCTTCCCCCCCCCCCTTTTACACTGCTGCTACTCTCTGTTGTTATCATCTTATGCATAGTCACTTTAATAACTCTACCTACATGTACATATTACTTCAACTGACCGGTGCCCTCGCACATTGACTCTGTACCGGTACCCCCTGTATATAGTCTCGCTATTGTTATTTTACTGCTGCTCTTTAATTACTTGTTAATTTGATTTCTTATTCTTATCCGTATTTTTTAAAACTGCATTGTTGGTTAGGGGCTCGTAAGTAAGCATTTCACTGTAAGGTCTACAACCCGCTGTACTGGCACGCAATGTGACTAATAAAATTTGATTTGATGAAAATCTGTTAGCTATTTAGCAGATTTATGGCTTGGGGATAGAAGCTGTACAGGAGCCTGTCGGTGTCAGACTTGATTACACCGGTACCTGCTCCATGTATATCGGTGCCACTAACGGTTTCAATAGGAATGGGCTATTGTCCGGGTAAATACTGAAACACTTGGCCTCCCAAAAAGAGGAAAGACGACAGAAACAATTATTTGATTATAGAGAGACCTTCCACGTCACTGGAGACACAGATTCAGCAAAAGCTAGAAAAATACAGCACAGATACACTATGCTGGACCCTTGCAGTAGAATACTCGTTCAGGAACGCGGTAGAGGTTGTTCAGTCTACTTGCATCCCCACGTACCTTAGCACTGAAGAGCTTGGCACCGAACAACGGCCACTTCCTAGCGACGGTCAAGTAGATTCTTACACACTCTGAGGCACTGCAGCCACGCAGGACTGACCACTTAGTGGCCAGGCACTCTGATAGGTCTCTGAGGGGAGTTGAAGAAATAATTAGTCTTGTCTGTGTCTGTGTAGGCATCTTTATCTGAGTATAATGCGTGCACGTGGCCAGTATTGCCAGAGTTGGCCCATGCTACAGTCCTGTTAATAGTGTTTTTGGGGTAGAAGCCTGTGTCTTACTTCATCTGTGTGTGAGGGTAATGCATCACCTGAGCTGGTCGTGCGTATGGGCGTATTACCTGAATTGGTCCATGCTGCAGTCCTGTTTGTAGCGTTTGGGGTAGAAGCGCTCCAGGGCCTGTACGAGGATCTGTTGGGTTTTGGGCTGAGGAGAGTTGCAGCTAGGGGAGATCTGTTGGGCTTTAGGCTGAGGAGAGGAGCTACTGCTGGGGGAGAAGGGAGCCGGACGGTCCAGGTCACCATGCTCTACCTGGAGAGGGAGAGGGTGTGATTTGTAATAAAAACACATTTGAAGTCAATCGTATTAGACCATTAAAATAAAAAATAAAAACCTTTGGCATGATGTGCTTCAGTTCCCATAATGCCCCTCTCCTTACCAAAGCACTACCAACCTGAGCCATGAGAGCAGCCACTTCCAGAGCCAACTCCTTGTTGACGGGGAAGTGTCCCTGGTGGACCTCGTCATTCACCTGGTAGGCCAGCAGGAGGCGCTCACGGTCCATTTCCCCTTTAGCCTGAGCCCGGAAACACAACCTACACAACAGACATTACAATGGTTAACGCTTGATGAGTGTGGCACTGAGTGATACGTTATTCGTAAAAATCTAAATCAAACATCCGCTGGTCTGCACCTCGTCATCCATTTTGGGTGTCCTCAGCTCAACAATGAAACACATCAAGGAACTAAAACAAGGCAAAGCCTACCTGCTCTTGTATGTCAAACGGACGATGCGTGTCCCCTCATATTTCCCAGGATGCAGCTCTTTCAGGGCCTGTTCCCACTTGGAGATGACATCACAGATCTGTTGGCAGAGGTGAGAGTTAAAAGATCAATTAGTTAATTGTCTTCTACTTTGGAGCCAGGAGTTTTCCTGACCGTGCAAACTGACCAGGCAGACCCATTGACATAGATACAGGACTCACTGTGGATCAAACCTGTTATAATATGGACGTTGAAAATTGAGTGCTTCCACCATTTTAAAGTAGTCACGTGGGTGGGGATTCCTACGAGTTGGGCGCAATCATCCAACGAAGAAGAAGACAATTGACTACTTTACAATGGAGATATCCTCAATGGCGCTGCCCATGCTGTCACAGATGCTATAACGGCACCGATAAAAAGATGAGTCCTCTATCTATCTCTACGGGCAGGCCCTGCTCTCTTGTACATTATTCCCTGTTCCCTGTTCTGATTCCAGTCTACCCGTCTGTTTACCGCCTTATACTTAGTTGCGGGCACTAAAAGGTTTGATTGTGCGGTATTAGAACAACTGCCACAATGCATGTGCAGGTATATAATCAGAGTATGTTAGTCCACACTGACCTTGACGCTGGGCTGTAGGCAGTGCTCCAGGTCCTTCCCTGAGGGGTCGTCAGTGAAGAGGGCGAAGCCAGACAGGTGTGGTTTCCTCATGCCCACCCTCTGGGTCAGGGTGCTCAGGAACTCGTCTACCGTAGTGGAGCCATCGAAGCCTACAACCTAGAGGACGGGAGAGGAGAGTGTGTCTTCTTAAATGATTGGGTGTAACAGAACGTGTGCTTTTTCATAGTTTATTGTCCAGTGGTCTGCACTTTGCCAACTTTTTGTGTGTGCCTCTCCATCTTTCTGACTTGGTAGGTGTTTGATTGTTTGCGTGCTAGTTGGCTGCGTGTCTGTGTTTAGTGGGTTACCTGGTAGGTGTTGTTCATAAAGTGGACAGGAATGCTGAAGGGTAGTGAGTGGTGGTAGGGATTCCTGAGTAGGATGGACAGGATCTCCATACGTGACGGTTTGGCCTCTCGCTCCCCGTTCTGTAGGGTACGCTCCACAGACCTCTGGCAGTACACTGCATACTTCCCCACCTCACTCCTACACACACACACACACACACACACACACACACACACACACACACACACAGGGTCATCAACAATGATCATACTATTCTGTAGTTGGATTATCTTTGACAGTGGATTATCATTAATCAATTGGTTTGTGTGTGTGTGTGTGTGTTCGTGCATCGCTGTGTATACTTGGGGTCTGCATGACGCTGCAGATACTGTCTGAGGTACCACAGGAAGTGTTGCTGAGGCAGAAAGAGAGCCACACACACAGACAACAGCTGCCAGCACTGAGGAGAGGAGAACACACTATTCACAACAGCTCATGCAACACTAAAGCAACCAAGCATAACATTTAACAAGTGACAGGAAGATCTGCTCACCAGAACCAAACTGTGCTAACTCTGATATTTGCTTACCAGATAGTGCTTTTCGACACTTAGTGGATGTGTAACCAGGCCAGCCATGCTGAGTAGTGGAAAGGGGTTCCGGTCTCTAACATACCTGAGTGAGGGAGTAGTTGTGTGGCGTGCGTCGGTTGGTCTGCTTGATCAGCTGACAGTACATCTCGTTCTGGAGCTCGGAGTGCGTCAGGCACACCTGCAATGCATTCTGGGCAAGGGATGTGTGGTAGTCGATGGAGGGAGACTCTACCAGCACGTTGATGAATAGCTGACAGGACTGAAGAAAGGAGGGATAAAGAGGATAAAGAAGGTTTTACTTGCAATGATTGTGATACATGTAAACTCAGCAAAAACACAAATGTCCTCTCACTGTCAACTGCGTTTATTTTTTAACTTAACATGTGTAAATATTTGTATGGACATAACAAGACTCAACAACTGAGACATAACCTGAACAAGTTCCACAGACACTGAATAATGTATCCCTGAACAAAGGCAGGGGGGGGGTCAAAATCAAAAGTAACAGTCAGTATCTGGTGTGGCCACCAGCTGCATTAAGTACTTCAGTGCATCTCCTCCTTATTGACTGCACCAGATTTGCCAGTTCTTGCTGTGAGATGTTACCCCACTCTTTCACCAAGGCACCTGCGAGTTCCCGGACATTTCTGGGGGGAATGGCCCTAGCCCTCACCCTCCGATCCAACAGGTCCCAGACGTGCTCAATGGGATTGAGATCCGGGCTCTTTGCTGGCCATGGCAGAACACTGACATTCCTGTCTTGCAGGAAAACACGCACAGAATGAGCAGTATGGCTGGTGGCATTGTCATGCTAGAGGGTCATGTCAGGATGAGCCTGCAGGAAGGGTACCAAATGAGGGAGGAGGATGTCTTGCCTGTAACGCACAGCATTGAGATTGCCTGCAATGACAACAAGCTCAGTTCGATGATGCTGTGACACACTGCCCCAGACCATGACGGACCCTCCACCTCCAAATCGATCCCGCTCCAGAGTTCAGGCCTCGGTGTAACGCTCATTCCTTCGACGATAAATGTGAATCCGACCAATACCCCTGGTGAGACAAAACCGCGACTCGCCAGTAAAGAGCACTTTTTGCCAGTCCTGTCTGGTCCAGAAATGGTGGGTTTGTGCCCATAGGCGACGTTGTTGCCAGTGATGTCTGGTGAGGACCTGCTACAACAGGCCTACAAACCCTCAGTCCAGCCTCTCTCAGCCTATTGAGGATAGCCTGAGCACTGATGGAGGGATTGTGCATTCCTGGTGTAACTCGGACAGTTGTTGTTGCCATCCTGTAGCTGTCTCGTAGGTGTGATGTTCGGATGTACCGATCTTGTGCAGGTGTTGTTACACGTGGTCTGTCACTGCGAGGACGATCAGCTGTCCGTCCTGTCTCCCTGTAGCGCTGTCTTAGGTGTCTCACAGTACAGACATTGCGATTTATTGCCCTGGCCACATCTGCAGTCCTCATGCATCCTTGCAGCATGCCTAAGGAATGTTCACGCAGATGAGCAGGGACCCTGGGCACCTTTCTTTTGGTGTTTTTCAGAGTCAGTAGAAAGGCCTCTTTAGTGTCCTAAGTTTTCATAACTGTGACCTTAATTGCCTACCGTCTGTAATCTGTTAGTGTCTTAACGACCGTTCCACAGGTGCATGTTCATGAATTGTTTATGGTTCATTGAACAAGCATGGGAAACAGTGTTTAAACCCTTTATAATGAAGATCTGTGAAGTTTTGGGGATTTTTATCTTTGAAAGACAGGGTCCTGAAAAAGGGATGTTTCTTTTCTGCTGAGTTTATGTGTTGAGAAACAATATAATCAATGTATTTAAGGTTTTAAGCAAGGGGTAGAATCGGTAGTCTTGAGCACATAATGAGTAGTTACTTTGTAAGAAGGTTTGTAGATCAGTGGCTCTGTGCAGTCAGACCGCGAAGTCAATCTAAAACACCTGCAATGATATGTCAGCGTAATACCACCTTCCTACCAGCAGGTGGAGGCAAATACATACAGTTGTGAGACTACCTAACTCAGGTAGAAAAATTGTAATGAAACATGCAGCAACATGATGGTGTTTCCTACTTGGAGACTGATTACTATTCTAATGAAACCAAGTCAGGATGCAGCCGTCAAACAAGCCTGTCATGTCATGGCTGGAGGGCAACAAGAGAATGTTCACCATCAGGATCAAGGCACTGTATAAATGAATATTGTGAAAATGAAAGGGCCTTTCACTAACCCAGTCATGTCGGATCAGGGACTATACTTCAAAGATGGGGAGGACAGAAGAGAAGGGTGCATGTTCAAAGTATTTGAACAGGAACAGAGACTTTAAAGGGTTGCGAGTGAGCTCAATTAATCCATTCCTCTATATATGGAACACCAAATCAGACAAAGCCACCCGAAATGTGGGGCAGAGGGAAAGCTCAGTAAAGCATAGAGAGAAGGGGAGGGGGGAGGCGGACTGGGCGGCCAGGTTGAAAAGAGAGGAACAGGATACATCAAGATCAAGGTCCATCCTCCTCCAGATCCACTTTATTACCCCCGTCCCTGTCCCACTCCCTTCTCCCAACTACTTCTCACATTCACCGTGCTGTCTGTCTGTCACACTCCCTCCTCATTCGATTACATCCATCTTACCGTCCAACAAGGACAAGTACAAGAAGAAAGGTTCCATTCAATCAGATGAGATGATCACCCCCATTACCGCTCTAATGAGCTCGAGACCCCTACTGTGAGGCTTTGATCTCTGAGCGACGGTAGGGTAGAGGGCCATGGAGTAGGGGGCCAAGAGAAGAAAAGGAGGGATGCCTCAAACAGACAGACAGACAGAAGGGCTGGGAGCCTCAGTCAGAGCAGTAGACATGAATGCAGCCAGGAGAGGAGAAAGAGAGGAGGGACGTGAGGAAATACAAAGGAAGAGAAAGCAAAGGGACTGAAAGAAAGGAAGTGAAGGAAGTTGGAAGCAAAGGAGGAGGAGAGAGAGATGAAGGGACCAACCTTGAAGAGTTTGAGGGCTTCAGTCTGCAGAGCTTCAGAGGGTAGAGTGGTGAGAGGGGAGCGCAGGCCGTCTTTACAGAAACATAGAGACTCACTCCTCCACAACGCAGAGTCTGAGAACACAATCACAAACACACACACACACACACACACACACACACACACACAGATTGGGTTACAAACTCAAGTGGTGCAACAGCTGACCAGGAACAGCCCTACTAGAGCCCAGTCATAAACACTGTCTGCAGATTGACGACTGGATAAAGACGTTTCAATAGTCAGTCCTCCTGGTTGAAAATAACATTAAAGAGCCCCTGACTAAATCCTTGGATCCTTGGCATCTCATACAGATCTTTTAAGGTATTCCTAGTCAACTGCTGTTAGTCAGTAGCCCTCTCATGTGTCATATTTTGTGATGTCAGACATACAGACTGATCGATTGGATGGCTGGCTGACTGACCGACTGGCTGATTTGGTGACTGTAGATGTCTTACCTGGGTCACCCTCTACGTCCAGCAGGTTCCCGACTAACTGCTCGTACTCTGTGCCCACCTTGAAGCTGGCACTGCTGCCCGCTGCCACCGCCAAATGATACAGCCAGGTGTCCTGGACAGGAACGAATGGGAAAGAATGGGGACAGGTAAGTGCCAAAGTGCGACCGTGTATTATATTTAAACAATAAGGCCGGGGGGGTGTGGTATATATTGCCAATATACCATGGCTAAGGGCTGTTCTGGATACAGCCCTTAGTCGTGGTATTTGGCTATATACCACAAACCCCCAAGGTGACTTATTGCTATTATAAACTGGTTACCAATGTAATTAGAGCAGTAAAAATAAACGTTTTGTCATCCCCATGGTATACGGTCGGATGTACCACGGTTGTCAGCCATTCAGGGCTCGAAACCACCCAGTTTATAATATGGAGGTTGCTAACTGCCAAAATGAACTGCCTGAATGACTACCGGCCCGTAGCACTCCCATCTGTAGCCATGAAGTTCTTCGGAAGGCTGGTCATGGCTCACATCAACACCATCCTCCCAGAAACCCTAGACCCACTACAATTCGCCTACCGCCCCAACAGATCCACAAATGACGCAATCTCTATTGTACTCCAAACTGCCCTTTCCCACCTGGACAAAAGGAACACTTTCCGTGAGAACGCTATTTGTTGACTACAGCTCAGCATTCAACACCATAGTGCCCTCAAAGCTCAGTCATAGACTGTTCTCTCTACTACTGCACGCAGTACCGGAAGCCCGCGTCTTGGTCCAAAAGGCTCCTTTAACAGCTTCCACCCCCAAGCCATAAGACCGCTAAACAGCTAATCAAATCGCTACCCGGACTATTTGCATTGACCCCCTTTTCTACTCTGCTGCTACTTGCTGTTTATTATCTATGCATAGTAACTTTAACCTTGCCTACATGTACATATTAACTCAATTACCCTGCACACTGACTCGGTACCGGTACCCCCTGTATATAGCCCCGTTATTGTTATTTTATTGTGTTACTTTTTTAAACTTTAGTTTATTTTATTTTTTATAAATGTTTTGAGCAAATATTTTCTTACTTTTCAAACTATGCTGCATTGTTGGTTAAGGGCGTGTAAGTACACTTGTCACGGTAAGGTCTACACTGTTGTATTCGGCTTTGATTTGTCTGTGAATTGCGATTTACATTTGAGTATTGTGTTTCCTGTTTACAAATATTGTGAGTTGCACTGTACTTATTTACATAATACTGGCACTTATCTACCTCCATAGGAAGAGGTCATAGGTTAGGGTTAGTGTGGAGTTTTACTTGGCGCCTATTAGCATGTAGGTGAGGGGGTGTGTGGGTAATGTAGTTTTAGAGTGCGCACATTCTGTTGCTTGGTGCCTATGAGCAGGTAGGTGAGGGGGTGTATGGGTTGTGTAGTTTTAGAGTGCGCACATTCTGTTGCTTGGTGCCTATGAGCAGGTAGGTAAGGGGGTGTATGGGTTGTGTAGTTTTAGAGTGCTGTACCTTCTCTTGCTTGGTGCCTATGAGCAGGTAGGTGGGGCTCTGCTCTCTGGGGTGCACCACTAGGGTACAGTGGGATGACAAGAAGCCACGCCCACTGGCCTCGTAGTCCTCGTCCGAGTCACATGACCTGTCCACCTCCTCCACCGCCGCCTCGCGCATCCGCAGCTGGCCTAGGGGGAGCTGACACGCACACACACATTTAGGGAATATATTCACATATGATATAGAGCAGAACCAACCAAACTAGGGTGATGTCTGATTTGGCCCTCCAGGACCACTATGGGGCCCCCGACCAAAAAACAAATACATGTGCTAGTGCGTCAGCAGTGTTCCTCATGTTATGTCAGTCACTGACAGTCAATCAATTAGCCCATGTCAGCTAACATTTTCTAGATAAGTTAGTCTAGCCAGCTATCTAAGCCTTGTAGTAATAATTTCTGAATTACTGACCGGGCACCCAAAGCAAGTGCCCAGGGGTCCTGACCTGCAGGGGGCCCCCATTGATTTACTTTCTTAGTCACTCTCACTCAGATATCATTTGAACATGGCATAAGTCATGGCAAAATATGTAGAAATGCAGGGAATTAGCATCAAAACTGCAAAAACAAAACTCCATCCCATGGCAAAATATGTGGAATTGCAGGACATTAAAGGTGCTACACATAGGATTGTTTAGAATTTTTGCATTTCAGAACATATCCATAATATATCTGCAGTAATAGTGGAATGATAGTGTTTCACAGTATAACTTAGCCTCCATTGTTGTGATTGGCTGGGATATTCAGCTATTGATTTCTCCCGCCGGAGTGGCGTCTGTTGTCGAAATGGGAAAGCTGTGGCTGTGTTATCTAGTGGAAATAACTCATTTCCTGGTTGCTAGAATTCTAAGCCTTTCACACAATTTCAGTTTATGTGAAAAAAACAAGCACTAAATAGTGTAGGGAAAGGAAAGGGGGATACCTAGTCAGTCAACTGAATGCATTTTCCACATTTAACCTCTGAATCAGAGAGGTGCAGGGGCTGCCTTAATCAACATCCACATCATCAGCGCCCAGGGAACAGTGGGTTAACTGCTTTGCTCAGGGGCAGAACAACAGATTTTTATCTTGTCAGCTCGGGGATTTGATCCAGCAACCATTTGGTTTCTGGCCCAGAGCTACTACCCGCCAGGCTACCTGCCATATTATCTAAACCGCTATGAAATATATTTTCAACAACTGAAAATATTGTTTTTAAAGCTGTTTGAAGCTGGTGGACCAAAAGTGCTTCAAACAGCCGTAGTAACACATTTGTTTTGTTATTGGAAAGATATTTTACAGCGATTTAAACAGCACAATGATTCCTTACACTATTCAGTGCTCCTTTTCTCACAAACTGAAATTGAGCGAACAGTGTAGAATTTTACCAACCAGGAAATGACAGAGACTTTCACTAGATAATCCATCCACAAAGTCGGAACGGATGCTGCTCCCGCGAGAGAAATCAACAAGCGAATCACAACAATGGCGGTTAAGTGATACTGTGAAACACTATCATTCCACTATTAGCGCCTGATACATTATGGACATTTTCTGAAATTACAATTGCAAACATTATACAAAATCCTATGTGTAGCACCTTTAACTTGAACGCTACAGTTGTTTTTAGTTTTATGAAGATAGAAACTTGGTTGCAGTTTCTATACTATAATTGTAAAAATGTGAATAAATCTTTAATACTGGTAATCAGAGTGTCAAAATATATGGCTACAATTTGATTCATGTTTGAAGTGTAATTTTATCATTACATGTTTAATAAAGCTATTGATTCAAGCCCCTAAAAAGCTATTGATTCAAGCCCCTAAAAAGCTATTGATTCAAGCCCCTAAAAAGCTATTGATTCAAGCCCCTAAAAAGCTATTGATTCAAGCCCCTGATTCAAAAAGCTATTGATTCAAGCCCCTAAAAAGCTATTGATTCAAGCCCCTAAAAAGCTATTGATTCAAGCCCCTAAAAAGCTATTGATTCAAGCCCCTAAAAAGCTATTGATTCAAGCCCCTAAAAAGCTATTGATTCAAGCCCCTAAAAAGCTATTGATTCAAGCCCCTAAAAAGCTATTGATTCAAGCCCCTAAAAAGCTATTGATTCAAGCCCCTAAAAAGCTATTGATTCAAGCCCCTAAAAAGCTATTGCTTACCCTTTATTGTTCGGCCTGCATCCCACTAAGCCCAAAAATGTGAGCACCCCTGATATAGAGACAGGCAACAATTGAGGACACTTGAGGGTAAGTTTATGAGGAGAAAAGGAAGGGAGTACCTTGTCATCCTGGTTCCTGTAGTAATAAAACACCTTGCTGACCAGAGAACACCACATCAGCTTAGAGTGACCATGCTTCACCTAGAGGACAGAGAGTGAGAGAGAGAAAGAGAGTGAGAGAAAGAAAGAGAAAAAGAGAGCGAGGAGAAAGTATTGAGGGTCATACACTCATTAACCACTGACTGTATCGCATATTTCTCCTTTGAACACCAGGTGGCACTAGAGAGTGGGTGTGTATGTGTGTCTGTGGATTCCTGGCCACATGTCATCATGACTCATAATCCCAGCTGTACATCTCTTCATCGGGGTCAAAGGTCAAATATGCAGCGAGAGAGGTAGTGAACCAACAGTACATAACTATAGAGCTCTGAGGTGTATAACGTCATAGTGTCGAGATCAAAGCCTCTTTAAAGGAAGAGCAGAGGGAGGTTTCACCTGTCAGTCAGCCGTAACAGACACCCCTCTGATGTTAGAAGGTTGCCAAGCCCCCTGTATTAACCATACTGGCAGATACACCTCAGTGGAGAGAGACAAGAAAGAGCCAGAGGGGGATGGAGTGAAAGGGAGGATATCACTCAAACATTCCATCATACCCTGACCAGTAAGGGGTGCTAACCATAGCCGTGTCCCAACGCAAATGAGCTTTCCAGGAATCTTGCCGAAAGTGAAAGCCTTCTGTCAAACTGTGACTTGCAGTCGAAAGAATGGTTCGTTTAAACTTTCCTGTGTCCTAGTATGAAACATATGGTTGATATAACAGGTCTCCCTCTATGTTGGGCGAGAATAGCTGTGTTGTTCTGTATTGTCTCCCGTTAAAAAGACAAGTTAAAAGCTTCCATGACAACTGTGTGTTTGAAAGGATCGCCTGAGCAAGGCTGTGTCCAGAATCTGTGATCTACAAACCATCCTGCTTACATCCCAATGAACCACCAATCATGTGATCAAGATAGGTCATTCTGTACCTCACCTTGCTCAAGCCAATCCCCTTAAACATGCTGTCTGTTTCTCATCTCCATAACCCTCATATCTTAGGCCCCACCTCCAGCCTAGTGATGCATTGACCCCTGACCTTAGTGAGCCAGCCCCTCACGGTAGGTTTGGCTGCAGTGGTCTCCATTGGGACGGGGCTGCTGGCCTGGACCTTGAGAATGTTCTGTAGAACTCTGATCCACTCCTCTAAGATGTTGGGAGAGTCAGCCGTCAGGTAGAACGTCTTCTTCTCCGTTATCAACTGATTAGAACAGGAGATGGAGAAAATATGAGAGAAATGCATTATTGAGTGTGAAAGCATGCCGGTGAAAGTGTGCCTGTGCAAGCAGGTAGGCACAGACACGTACATGTAAGCAAGCACACACACACACACAGGTGCACAAATCAAATCAAATACAATTGATTTTTTACAATTGAATTCCAGAATTGGTGCATCGCTACTGCTTTCCAAGAAAACAGTATATGACTAGGGTGTCTGGGGTCTTTGACAATTTGTAAGGGCCTTCCTCTGACACCACCTGTTATAGAGGTCCTGGATGACAGAGAGCTTGGCCCCAGTGATGTACTACCCTCTGTGATGCACTACTCTCTGTGCGGTTGGATGCCGAGCAGTTGCCATACCAAGCGGTGATGAAGCCAGTCAAGATGCTCTCAATGGTGCAGCTGTAGAACGTTTTGATGCCAAATCTTTTCAGCCACCTGAGGGATAAGAGGCCCTCATGCCCTCTTCACAACTGTGTTGGTATGTTTGGATCATGTTGGTATGTTTGGATCAGCTCTTTTGTCTTGCTGACATTGAGGCAGAGGTTGTTGTCCTGGCACCACACTGCCAGGGGTCTGTGACCTCCTCCCTATAGACGGTCTCATTGTTGTCGGTGATCAGGCCTACCGCCGGTCTGCCATTGACAAACTTAATGATGGTGTTGGAGTCGTGCACGGCCATGCAGTCGTGGGTGAACAGGGAGTACAGGAGGGGAATAAGCATGGCGTGTCAGGAATAAGCGTCGCCTCAGGAAATCCACGATCCAGTTGCAGAGGGAGATGTTCAGTCTCAGGGTCTTTAGCTTAGTGATGAGCTTGGAGGGCACTATGGAGTTGAACGCTGAGCTGTCGTCAATGAATAGCATTTTCCCATAGGTGTTCCTTTTGTCCAAGTTGGAAAGTGCAATGTGGAGTGCAATAGAGATTGCATCATCTGTGGATCTGTTGGGCCAGTATGTGAATTGGAGTGGGATGGGTGTCTGGGATGATGATATTGATGTGATCCATGACCAGCCTTTCAAAGCACTTCATGGCTACAGATGTGAGTGCTACGTGGCGATAGTCATTTAGACAACTTGGCGTTTTTGGGCACAGGGACTATGATGATCTGCTTCAAAAATGTTGGTATTACAGAGGTTGAATATGTCAGTGAAGATGCTTGCCAGCTGGTCAGTGCATGCTCTGAGTATGCACCCTGATCCAGCCTTGTGAATGTTGACCTGTTTAAAGGTCTTACTCACATTGGCTGCGGAAAGCGTGATGACAAAATCATCCAGATCAGCTGGTGCTGTCATGCATGGTTCAGTGTTGCTTGCTTCGAAGCAAACATAGAATGCATTGAGCTTGTCTGGTGGGCTCAGGTCACTGGGCAGCTCGCGGCCGGGTTTTCCTTTGTAATCAGTGATGGTTTGCAAGCCCAGCCATATTTGTCGATTGCCAGTGTAGTAGGATTTTGATCATAGTCCTTTATTGAGCTGGTACTTCCTGTTTGAGATTTCCTTTTAAGCAGGAATCAGGAGGATAAAGTAATGGTCAGAGAGAGCTTTGTATGCATCACTGTATGTGGCGTAAAGGTGATCTAGAGTATTTTTCGCCTCTAGTTGCACAGATGACATGCTGGTAGAAATGAGGTCAAACGGATTTAAGTTTTCCTGCATTAAAATCACCGGCCTCTAGGAGCATCGCCTCTGGATGAGCATTTTGTTGTTCGTTTTTGGCCCTATACAGCTTGTTGAGTGCGGTCTCAGTGCCAGCATCGGTTTGTGGTGGTAAAAAGACAGCTATGAAAAATATAGATGAAAACTCTCTTGGTAAATAGTATGGTCTACAATTTATCATGAGGTATTCTAACTCAGGTGAGCAGAACCTCGAGACTTCCTTAATATCAGAGATTACGCACAAACTGTTGTTAACAAAGAGACACACACCACCCACCTTGAGCTTACCTGACGCTGCCGTTCTGTCCTGCCGATGCATAGAAAAACCAGCTAGAACATGATCCATTTCCTTGTTCAGCTAAGTTTCAGAGAAGCATAGGATATTACAGTTCTTCAGGTCCCGTTGATAGGATAGAGCTTGTCCAGCTTGTCCCGTGTGAATGTACATTCGGCAACACAACAGAGGGTAGAGGTGCTTCACTTACTCGCCGCCGTTCATCAGGGTGCCCACACGTTCATCACGGTACCCACATGTTCATCAGGGTACCCACACGTTCATCAGGGTACCCACACGTTCATCAGGGTACCCACACGTTCATCAGGGTACCCACACGTTCATCAGGGTACCCACACGTTCATCAGGGTACCCACACGTTCATCAGGGTACCCACACGTTCATCAGGGTACCCATACGTTCATCAGGGTACCCACACGTTCATCACGGTACCCATACACTGATCAGGGTACCTACACGTTCATCAAGGTACCCACACATTCATCAGGGTACCCACGCACTGATCAGGGTACCTACTCGTTCATCAGAGTACCCACACACTGATCAGGGTACCTACACCGTTCATCAGGGTACCCACACATTCATCAGGGTATCCACACGTTCATCAGGGTACCCACACATTCATCAGGGTACCCACACGTTCATCAGGGTACCCACACGTTCATCAGGGTACCCACACGTTCATCAGGGTACCCACACATTCATAAGGGTACCCACACGTTTATCAAGGTACCCACACGTTCATCAGGGTACCCACAAGTTCATCAGCGCACCCACACATTCACCAGGGTACCCACACATTCAGCAGGGTACCTACACGTTGCCCCTATATCTCTGTCTCTTTCCCTTCCGAGTGTCAGGGACTAGGAATTGATCCGGGGTGAGCAGTATGTCCTGTGCCACGACTCATTGAAGTAGAAATTGCCATCCGAATCTAGGTTAGTGATTACTGTTCTGATGTCCAGAAGCTCTTCTTGGTCATAGGAAATGATGGCGGAAACATTATGTAAAAAACTAATTAATTTCAGCGCAAAAAAACACACACAACATAGCAGAACTGGTCAGGAGCCCGAAAAAACAGCCGCTATACATTCCAGCAGCTTTCTTCACACGGATGCACGCCACGCATACAAGCATACACACACGCACGCGCAGCAGACACACAAACAAACACACCAGATCACCAGATGAGTACAGATGAGAATCAGCTTTAGAACACAACATTCCATTCCCTGCAAGGCTATCCCTTATGATGTTAAGCCCCTCTAGCGGAATGCTGCCCTTTCTCTTTGACCCAGTTTGGTAATGGTGGTAGGTTAGTGTGTGTGCATGTGTACGTGTGTAGAGGTGCTCTCGGAACCAGAACCAAAATCTTGGTTTTCAGTCCCTCTTCAATATCACTCACCTGGAATGTCTGTGCTCCTTCTCCACGGACGATCCTGCAGGAAGAGTTCAGCTCCATCTGACCCTGAGGCTTCCGTATAACGTCGCTCTGAAAGACCACGAGGAAGACCATATAGCAGTTGGCAATACAGCTCAAACAGATCTGGGACCAGGCTATTGTTGAACTAATTCTGTCAGAAAAGCACATAGTGGTGACGTGTGGCGACTCACAGGAGACTTGTAGTAGAGTATCTCTCCGTTCCTCAGGATGAACCAGCGTCTTTTCCAAGCCTTCACCTGACTGCCCATCTTCAGCAGGTACCCTGACTTCTCCAGCATCTCCTGTATGGTAACTTCCAGCATTGTTATATTGTATGGTATGGTATGATTTTGTTTAATTTTTGCATTGTATTGTACGGTAAATGGACACTCACGGGCTCTCGCAGGCTCTCACAGGAGTATGAGGATGTTCTCTGGACTTTGTGCTCCGGCTCAGAGTAGTCAGAGTCCAGGGAGTAGGCATCAGGTGGGATGGCGTAGTCACTCTCAGAGCTGATGGACGACATGGACACACCTGGAGAAATCAAAGGTCAGAGGTCAACAAATTGACAGACAGGTGACTCAGATGACCGACAGCTGATGGACTTATTGTCATACACTAGACCAGTGTCTCTCAACTGGTCCTCAGGATGTTGCTGTATGGTCCCTTAGATGCTTAGCTAGCCAGGCACTCATTTAGTACTAGTTTACATGTAAGTACTAGTTTAGTATTAGTTTACATGTAAGCAGGCCTCCATGTGTAACTCTGTGTTGCTGTCTGTTCACACTGCTATGCTTTATCTTGGCCAGGCCGCAGTTGTAAATGAGAACTTGTTCTCAACTAGCCTACCTGGTTAAATAAAGGTGAAATAAAAAATAAATAAAAATAGAGAAGAACCATAGCTTGTTGGTCCCTGGTACAGTACAAAAAAGTTGAGAAAACCTGTAACTACACTATATATAAAAAAGTATGTGGACACCCCTTCAGATTAGTGGATTTGACTATTTCAGCCACACCTGTTGCTATCAGGTGTATATAATCGAGCACACCGCCATGCTATCTCCATAGACAAACATTGGCAGTAGAAGGGCCTTACTGAAGAGCTCAGTGACTTTTAACGTGGCACCGTCATATGATGCCACCTTTCCAACAAATCAGTTCGTCAAATTTCTGCCCTGCTGGTGCTGCCCCTGTCAACTGTAAGTGCTGTTATTGTGAAGTGGAAACATCTAGCACACAGAACAGGACCACCGAGTGCTGACGCGCATAGCGTGTCCTCGGTTGCAACACTCACTACCGAGTTCCAAACTGCCTCTGGAAGCAACTTCAGCACAATAACTGTTTGTCGGGAGCTTCATGAAATGGGTTTCCATGGTCGAGCAGCCACACACAAGCCTAAGATCACCATCCACAATGCCAAGCATCAGCTGGAGTGGTGTAAAGGTCGCCGCCATTGGACTCTGGAGCAGTGGAAACGTGTTCTTTGGAGTGATGAATCACGCTTCACCATCAGGAAGTCCGACTGACGAATCTGGGTTTGGCGGATGCCAGGCGAACGCTACCTGCCCCAATACATAGTGCCAACTGTAAAGTTTGGTGGATGAGGAATAATGGTCTGGGACAGTTTTTCATGGTTCGGGCTAGGCCCCTTAGTTCCAGTGAAGGAAAATCTTAACGCTACAGCATACAACAATATTCTAGACCATTCTGTGCTTCCAACTTTGTGGCAACAGTTTGGGGAAGGCCCTTTCCTGTTTCAGCAAGTCCCCGCAGCAATGTTCCAACATCTAGTGGAATGCCTTCCAAGAGGAGTAGAGGCTGTTATAGCAGCAAAGGGGAGACCAACATCCATATTAATGCCCATGATCATGGAATGAGATGTTTGACGAGCAGGTTTCAACATACTTTTGGTCATGTAGTGTGTGTTTCTTCTTGTGTCTGGGACCAACAACCGATAGTTATTCCTAGTTGGAAGACCATTTACATTAAAATAAGCACCGGAGAACAGACTAAATCAGTGTCAGCAAACTATGAAGGATAACAACGCTGATGTAGCAATGCTCACCCCTCTTGACGGCGCGGGGGCTCCCAGGGGTGCTTCCCTTCCTGTCTGGGCCAAGGGTGGAGGTCCTGAGGCTGGCCAGAGAGCCACTGTCGTCCTCCGAACCGGAGTCATCATCATGCAGGGGCACACTGCTGATCTGAGTGGCTTTCTGCAGACACACACACAGGAGAGACTTTTAGATATTCCTCAGCACATACCACAGTCCATAGGAAGTCGATATGTCCTTGTCAATCGGTCACAATTCGAGCTACTGTAGAGTATGGTACTTACCCCTTTGAGTGTGGTATACACGGGCACACTGATATTCTTGTAAATCAGGTGAGTGAACGGTCCTGTGGAGGGGTACTGCGGTAAGCTGGATCCTGCAGAAAGCACGAGATGTATGTGATCCAGAGAGAACGCAAGGTGATAATTATAGCTGTGTGTCTTACTGCGTGTAAGTTCTATTGTTTCATCACAGCCGATGGGAAAAAAAACAAGGTTTCTGTCCTTACACATCTCTTTGGAGAGCTCATAAAATCTTCCCGGATCGCACCTGCACAGGTGTTACTTAGCCCGGTCTGCTGAGAGGATGTTACCATCAAAAGGAGCACTGACAGATCCCATACTGTAACCCCCCACAGACACAGAGAGTCTTTTCCAACATAAGCAGGGTAACTCACCTCGTCCAGGACCTCTGGCTCCTGCAGTCGCCTCTGATACTCTCATCCCCGACTTGGCCACAGCATAGATACGACTCTCCTGTAGAGCACATAAATCAATGTGCAAGCATGAGTGTGTGTTTGTGTTCCACAGATGTGGTCAAATATATTGGCAATAGAGCTCTCGCTCTCTCTCTCTCTCTTCTTACCCTGAAACTTACCACAGGTGAGATAGATTTGCAGTTGACAAGAATCACTTGCCTCCAACCAAATTCATTTGAATGATAAATTATTAAGTCATTTATTTTGAACTTTGAAGTGAAAAATCTCAACTTCAGTTTGCAATAATTCTTTTTTGGGGGGGGGTCCTGTGCACGTATAAATCAAACAAATACACATATGAACAATGAAAGTTTTTTCAATTCCAACTTATTTTAGAAGACATGGTGGCAGGGTGTCAATATATTTGACCTCATTTGTATAAAAATACTTTGGCTGCTCTCAGCCACTCTACAGGAACACACACATACACAGATATGAGACAACTGCAAAAAACACTTAGAAATACAGTATATATTACTCGTTACATTTAACAAAAGTAACGCATTACTTTACAATATTACTTGGTGTGGAAAGTAACATGGCATATTAGTTTGCGTTACTTTCATGAAAAAAGATTACTTACTAACTCAGGTTTGATCACTAGCTTCTTTTATCTGTGGCGCTGCTTTCCTGTGCTAGTCTACAAGTACTGCGCTATATATAGATATATATCTATATCTATATAGGGGCTGTTTAATTAGCCATAATATACTGTAAGCCAAACATCTGGACAGATTTCCTATCTTTTCATTCAAAATGTTTCTCTCGAGCCACTAGTTCTGGTTAGAGACCACACACTTGACACTAGACGGGAAAGCCCTGCTATCACAGAAGTGATCCATGGCAATGATCAGCGGTGCGTCCTCTATACATTTATATGGACAGCACCTGTTACGACATTTCTCTCCAAACAGCCTTTCTCCGGCTCGCTCGGGAACTAAATGAGGAAACAAGTCGAGATCGGATCATGGAAACACAAAGCGACTGTAATAATATTACCCAACTTGAAAAAGTAACACGTTACTTTACTCCGTTGCTCATGAATGTAATCTGATTACGTAACGCGTTCCTTTTGTAACGCGTTACCCTCAACACTGATCTTACCCAGGAAGGGAACCGGTGGAGAGGAGGGGTGGGGGGTTTCAGGACATCTGGATCCAGCAGTTCCAGATCCTCAGCCAACCTAACAAACACTTGTTCCTTGGGAGGACCTTTGTCCCCGGCCCCCTCCACCACCCCCTCCATACCGTCAGGCAGCCCGTCATCTATGTCTGTCTCTTCCAGGACATGATTGCAGTTGGAAGGGGACACAGGGCTCTACAGGGTGCAGAAGATGCAAATACAACAAACAAATGCTACAATTGAAACTACATCAAGTGAGTGAGGTCAGGTCCTCTTTCTTTTCCCGTTGTTACGTGACAGACGGTTGACTTCAGGCACCCTCTCACTGTTTTTGTACAACAGGATAGAGTTGAGCAGGCTCCCTCTCTTTACCTGGGTGCTGGAGGCCATCATGTTTATGGGGACATTGATGTGGTGCAGCCGGTCCAGACCTCCAGGCTGGGGCTGGCTGTAGTGTTTCTTCACCAGCTGGACGCTATCGCGGGGGGTCAGGGGCGTCCGCAACTGTTAGTTCACAAATAAAGATGACATGACTGATTGAAATTTGATTGATAGATTGATGTGGTTCAAGTTCAACTAAGTTTATTAATGGGTTACATCCCAGAGCGGCCATCACACATAGGTACTGTCAAACAGTGCAGGAATTCTTGAAAGTTGGGACAATCCTTGTCTGATTTTGTTACATTATTTGAGCTTAAAAATTACATTTAGGGCAATTCTATAAGGGGAAAGATTTGTTTTTAGAATGTTCAAAATATTTTCGATAGTATTCATTTCCATGTCGGTTCTATGCCTGGAAATGCCCTTGTCCGAAGCAAAGGATCCCAATTCTCCCCCCAAAAAGTGTTTAGAATTCTAGAAACTGCCATTAATGAATATGAACTGAAAAAGGTCTTATGTAGTTTCTTGTAATAGCTCTCTCTAACTTTAAGGAATATTTTTCTCTTCAGATGTGTCTAAAATCCTAAATGAAATCAGGAATGAGCAGGGTTCGCTTCCCCATAAGTACCCCATGTTCATGTCCTCATTACATGTCGTGCAACAAGATCACTCAAGGTCTGTAAAGTTCTCTTCATACCATTTTTTTTAATCACCATGGTTACAAGCATAAACTGTCAACTCCAGCTCCCTGATAGATTAAGATCAAACAGAATTTTGGTTCAAATATGTTGATTTTAATGAGGTTTTAGTCATAACGCCACTCTACATTGACACGTTTTTATGCAACTTTAAATGAAGAAGAAAAATGACATTTTTGTCAACTCTGTAAAACACAAACCCTGTCAGGTTTTTGGCTTAACGTCAATCCTGTCAGATTGCTGAAAGATCTGATAGAATGGTTCAGTTTCACTGGGGATTTGAACAAATGCTTATTTTCATCTTTTATATTTAGAAGCGAAAATGTGTCTGTTTTGAGTATTTGTTGTCAACTCCGTCACTGATGGCTAACCCCCCTAAGATCGTTTTTACCACTGTTCTGCAACATATGCTTAAACTATTGAAGTATTTGCTGTGCTTGATCTGAGGCAGAATGTTTGAAGCTAGTTCTGAAGCTAGAAAAACATGCCTAAATACTAATGAAATTAGCCCTGGAGCATTATATACTGAGTGCACAAAACATTAGGAACACCTTCTTAATATTGAGTTGCACCCCCTTTCGCCTCCAGAACAGCCTCAATTTGTCGGGGCGTGGACTTTACAAGATGTCGAAAGCTTTCCACAGGGATGCTGTTCCATTTTTACTCCAATGTTTCCCACAGTTGTGTCAAGTTGGCTGGATGTCCTTTGGGTGGAGGACCATTCTTGATACACACAGGAAACTGTAGAGCGTGAAAAACCCCAGCAGCGTTGCAGTTCTTGACACACTCGTGCGCCTGGTACCTACTACCATACCCCGTTCAAAGGCACTTGAGTCTTTTCTCTTGCCCATTCACCCTCTCAATGGCACACACACACAACCCATGCCTCAATTGTCTCAAGGCTTAAGCATCCTTCTTCAATAACCGTCTCCTCCCCTTCATCTACACCGATTGAAGTGGATTTAACAAGTGACATCAATAAGGGATCGTAGCTTTCACCTGGATTCACTTGGTCAGTCTGTGTCAAGGAAAGAGCAGGTGTTCCTAATGATTTGGACACTCAGTGTATAGCGCTCTAAAACAATACAAAAATACGTTCAGAGATTTGTATTACATATTAAGTTAGACTTATTTGTATTACATATAATGTTAGAATTAAACAATCAAGGCCTATGTAAATGTAAAATGAAATGCCTTTTATGGTGTCTGACGGAGAATTAGGAGGTTGTTCCTTTACATTGTGTGATAGCCGATACTTCGGTCTATCAAAATATATACAGTATTTCAAAGTTGTTAATATTAAGAAACAATGTGGGGGAAAAAGTACAGATCGTTCCGTTTTCCAAGAATCCCTGAGTCACAAGGAATGTACGACACAGGTGCACAGATACAAGCAAGGGAAAGAGCACTGTAATGACAGGTGATTAGGGCCACTAGTTAGGAATGTAGAACGTATCACACCTTGGGTAAGGTCATGCTGGTCCCAGTATGGGAGGGTAGAGCCAGGGTCTGGGCGGTGGTCTGGAAGGGGTGGGAGTTAGACGGAGAACGGCAGAGGAGAGGGCTTTTAGGGGTGGAGGTGGGGGTAGGGGTGTCAGGGATACTGGGACCCCCGTGGGTTGTTTCATAGGTGGAGGAAGAGGAAGAGGAGGAAGAGGAGGAGGAGCGGAGACTTTGGGAGCGGAACTTGCTGCTGAGCTCGTCCGAGGAGTGGTCTCTGGGAGTAGCACCACCTAGTGGTTGGTCTTGACCTCGAGTGGTTGGAACAGGACTACCAGGTCCAGCCCTAGTCTCCCTGCCCCTGCTGCCCAGACAGGGAGTGTTTGACAGGGTTACTGTCACTGTGCAGTGGCCTGTTGTGTCTCTGTCCCCTCGGTCACCGCTCCGTTTACAGGGCTGCTCTGACCTGTCCCCTATGCCTGTCTGTCTTCCCCAGCTTGTCTCCTCCTGGACAGGCGGGGTCCCTGGACATCTTGGGGGATATAAGGGGCTGCAGGGTACCTGGTGGGTGTCTGTGGAAGGAGAGGTGGGTGGTCCAGGAGATGAAGGGTTCTCCAAGATAGCTATTGAACGAGAGGGGAAAATATAGTCAATCTACCGACACAACTGCAGCTTTTGGCAATATCACAACATGCTCTGTAGAACATAGGCCAACAGCAGTCTTCCACTAAGGTGACTAGGCCCTGATACTATCAAAGTAACATAGGGTGTGCTCCATGGCTCTGTGCTGGGCCCCCTTCTCTTCATAATCTACATACTCCCACTCGGACAGATCCTTGTAGTTGTTATTGCGGGGAAAACAGTTGACTAGCAGCTGGCAAGCATCCAAGACCTCTGGGCGAGGGTGTCTGTCTATTAAAACAGAGTGTGGCACTCTCAGAGAGTATTCTGGGTAGATTAACTAAAGTTCCCATGAGTTTTGTACAGCTGTGGTGGAAGGAGGATCACCTTGGAGTTTGTCCTGCAGCATCATGATCTGTTCTGCCTGCTTCAGGTTGGACACCTTCAGTTGCTGGTTCTCAATCTCCATCTGAAGAACCGTACAGAAAGAAGATAACAAAGAGTAGGCGTTTTGAGTGAATTGTTCTCATTGTCTTTATCAACTGATCATGACCCTATGTTTGTGTTCCAGTTGAAATAATGGCAAAGAAATCTTTGACTTGGCTGGTCCATATAGGATTTACATGTACTGTACACGATGCCAGTATTGTGATACTAAAATGTTCCTTGCCAAAAAGAGAACATACAAAGCAGGCTAAACTCCGATGGTCCTTCAAAAACAAAAATGTATCTGCATTATAATCCACATAATCCTGTTGCTGGAGGATCATTTTCCTCCAAACTGTCTCGAAAAGACGTCCTACATCTGTACCGTGCAAAGTAAACAAATGTGACACTGGGTAACAACACAAGGCTGTTTTTTCCCTACATTAGGACTATTTTCCTCAGGAAATTAAGTCCAATTCACGTTTTGTGTCCTTTTCTTCCTTACTTCATAGTATTGTGATACACACTGGTATCGTGACAACAATACTGCCTACTGTATTTGAGCTTACCTCTCGTAGCTTGAATGTAACCCAGTCTTTGATTTTAGCAGCCTTCTCCTCAATGATCTTAGCCTCCTGGGCTCTGACTAAGATCTATAGGCCAAGAAAACAGGGCTTTAGGGTTAGTCAGGGGTTTATCAAAACCCACATCATTATGAACATACAGTAAATGGACATGTATGTTCCTTATCTATGGTTGCTTCTCAAATGGCACCATATTCTCTATGTAGTGCACTGCTTTGGACCAGGGGCCATAGAGCTCTGCTCAAAAGTAGTGCACTATATAAGGGATAGGAAACCATTTGTGACTCACCCTTTAAACCCTATAACTTCCATACCTGTTTTTCCAGCTGCACCTCTAATCTCTTTATCACGGCATCTTTCTCCTGCACCTGATTGGTCAGCTCCTGGTACCTTCTGTACAACGAGTTCTCTGATTCGCTGGGTTGTAGCATGTTTGCAGATTTCAGCTTCTCTTCCATGACATGGACCTGTAATAGATCATTAACTACAGTAGGATTACATGCTCACAGACTCGCAAGGTAGACAGGAATAAGCGGGCTCTTTCTCTGACTCTCGGTAGAGGAGACAAAAAAAGTAGAGCCTCAATGTTTATACGGAGCATAGTGCTGAACTTAGAGGAACGAGAGCGAGACAAAGACAGAGGAAGAAGGTGAAGGAGAGAGAAAGTTCTGAACATCTCTTTTGACTTGTATGCAGTGGAGAAGAGCCTGACTCTGGGCAGACTGTGCTGCAGCGACTTGAGGCGACTGAAGCTTCTCCAGTAACTGAAGCCGTGGTTTTAAAACTCTGCCGTACCCGTTTCTCAGCGCTCTCAGCCCGTTGGTCAGACTCTGTAACCCTCTGCTCCAGCTCTTGCATCTAGGGGACAAAAAGGTTGCCATGGTTACTCCTTCTTACGGGTCAGCTGTGTCAGTATGGGGTCCAAGAGGGTCACTGGAAAATCCTGTGTGTGCGTGTGGTTGTGTAAGAGAGAGTTTGCACTGCCCTCCTTTTGAGGGGTAACTATTGAGCCTCCACAATCACAATTGTTAGCTCTAGTGCTTACACAAACTCAACAACTCAACTCAGAGACGCTGCCATGCACAGGTTCAGACAAGACACATCTTGCAATGTAGGCTAGCACACACACACACACACACACACTCTCTGTTAGCTCTATAGACCACGAACAGACACACACTCTGTTAGCTCTATAGACCACAAACAAAACACACACACACACACGCACACACACAGACACACACACACAGGCTGTTAGCTCTATAGACTACAAACACACACACACACAGCTGTGGGGGGGTCTGGGAGAGAGGGGAGAGGGGGTAGAGGAGGGAGGACCCTTGGTTTGTCAACCTTTATGAGAGTCATTGCACGATACCAATTCAACTCAGACATTTCTCTTCACAGCATGCAATTCTACTGAACAATAAAACCTTGAACATTATCAGGCAAGGTCATCAGAGGGTTTTCAGGAAACACTGAACCTAACTTCATCCTATAGTGGACGGTGGTCCCGAAATGGCCATATACTGAGCTCATCAGAAGGGGCTATGGTCTGTGTGTGTCTGTGTATATTTTGGTTTTACTATCCTTGATGGGACCTCACAAGGATCGTAAAACAAGGTAACGGTGGGGACATTTTGACAGTCCCCACAAGGAAAAAGGCTAGTTTAGGCTTAGGAGTTAGGTTTAGGGTTACAATTAGGGTTAAGGGTTAGGGGTTAGGTTTAGGAGTTAGGGTTAGGTTTATGATTTGGAGTTAGGTTAAGGGTTAGGTTTAAGGACAGGGGTTAGGGAAAATAGGATTTTGAATGGGAATCAATTGCTTCGTCCCCACAAGGATAGTGTGTGTGCGTGTGTGTGTGTGTGTGTGTGTGTGTGTGTGTGTGCGTGCGTGTGGGTGGGTGTGCGCGTGTGTGTGACGGGAGTCTCGGAGGAATTATCTGTGGTGAGATCAGATGTTTTTACATTTCTAGAGGACTGGTACTTCAACACTGGAGCATGATAAGCTAAACATAGAGCACAACGATTGAGATACATGTCAGTTAAAGCTTAGCTGTGGAAACCTCGCAAAGACTGCCTCGACCTCTGACATTAATACTAGAATAAGGATACGTTTAGCCCATATACAGTTGAAGTCGGAAGTTTACATACACTTAGGTTGGAGTCATTAAACCTCGCTTTTCAACCACTCCACAAATTTCTTGTTAACAAACAAAAGTTTTGGCAAGTCGGTTAGGACATCTACTTTGTGCATGAGTGATTTTTCCAACAATAGTTTACAGACAGATTATTTCACTTGTAATTCACTGTATCACAATTCCAGTGGGTCAGAAGTTTACATACACTAAGTTGACTGTGCCTTTAAACAGCTTGGAAAATTCCAGAAAAGGATGTCATGGCTTTAGAAGCTTCTGATAGGCTAACTGACATCATTTGAGTCAATTGGAGGTGCACCTGTGGATGTATTTCAAGGCCTACCTTCAAACTCAGTGCCTCTTTGCTTGACATCATGGGGAAAATCAAAAGAAATCAGCCAAGACCTCAGAAAAAAATTGTAGACCTCTTCAAGTCTGGTTCATCCCTGGAAGAAATGTCCAAATGCCTGAAGGTACCACGTTCATCTGTACAAACAATAGTACGCAAGTATAAACACCATGGGACCACGCAGCCATCATACCGCTCAGGAAGGAGACGCATTCTGTCTCCTAGAGATGAACGTACTTTGGTGCGAAAAGTGCAAATCAATCCCAGAACAACAGCAAAGGACCTTGTGAAGATGCTGGAGGAAACAGGTACAGACGTATCTATCTCCACAGTAAAACAAATCCTATATCAACATAACCTGAAAGACCGCTCAGCAAGGAAGAAGCTACTGCTCCAAAACCACCATAAAAAAAGTCAGACTACGGTTTGCAACTGCACATGGGGACAAAGGTCGTACTTTTTGGAGAAATGTCTGATGAAACAAAAATAGAACTGTTTGGCCATAATGACCATTGTTGTGTTTGGAGGATAAAGGGGGAAGCTTGCAAGCCAAAGAACACCATCCCAACCATGAAGCAGCCTCATGTTGTGGGGGTGCTTTGCTGCAGGAAGGACTGGTGAACTTCACAAAATAGATGGTGTCATGCGGTAGGAAAATGATGTGGATATATTGAAGCAACATCTCAAGACATCAGTCAGGAAGTTAAAGCTTGGTCGCAAATGGGTCTTCCAAATGGACAATGACCACAAACATACTTCCAAAGTTGTGGCAAAATGGCTGAAGGACAACAAAGTCAAGGTATTGGAGTGGCCATCACAAATCCATGACCTCAATCCTATAGGAAATTTGTGGGCAGAACTGAAAAAGTGTGTGCGAGCAAGGAGGCCTTACAAACCTGACTCAGTTACACCAGCTCTGCGAGGAGGAATGGGCCAAAATTCACCCAACTTATTGTGGGAAGCTTGTGGAAGGCTACCCGAAACATTTTACCCAAGTTAAACAATTTAAACGCAATTGCTCCCAAATACTAATTGAGTGCATGTAAACTTCTGACCCACTCGGAATGTGATGAAAGAAATTAAAGCTGAAATAAATCATTCTCTCTACTATTAATCTGACATTTCACCTTCTTAAAATAAAGTGGTGATCCTAACTGACCTAAGACAGGGAATTTTTACTAGGATTAAATGTCAGGAATTGTGAAAAACTGAGTTTAAATGTATTTGGCTAAGGTGTGTGTAAACTTCAGACTTCAACTGTATGTATGTGCACTGTTTTTGACCAGGGCTTACAGGGCTCTGTTCAAAACTAGTGCACTATATAGGGAATATGATGCCATTTAGGAAACAGATTTAGTCACTCACGGCTGGATTAACACTGACTAAATCTAGGGGAGAAGGGGGGGAACAGAGGGAAGGAGTGGGCGTAGGGTGTTAGTGGTTAGTGGTGAAGTGACTCTTCACCTCAAGGTCAAAAACCTTGAGAATGAGTCCAAAGAAAGGCATTACTGGCCGAGTGAGAAAGGAGTCAGAAAAGTAAACAAAGTCTTCACCACACATTAACCAGTAGTAAAAAGCATATGGTTAGCTTATAGTCACAAGTCTCTCAGGAAGATTTCAAGCAGGCAAAGATGACAACGAGGGGACATAGGAGGTACTTATAAAATGGAATGAACATTAAAGTATCTGACACATCCAAGTAAAGCTTACTACAAGCTCTATGGAGACGCAAGATTCAGAGAATAGTCCTGTCTGGTCCAGCGATGGTGGGTTTGTGCCTATAGGTGACGTTGTTGCCGATGGTGTCTGGTGAGGACCTGCCTTGCAACAGGCCTACAAGCCCTCAGTCCAGCCTCTCTCAGCCTATTGAGGACAGCCTGATCACTGATGGAGGGATTGTGCATTCCTGGTGTAACTCGGGCAGTTGTTGTTGCCATGCTGTACCTGTCTCGTAGGTGTGATGTTCGGATGTACCGATCCTGTGCAAGTGTTGTTATACGTGGTCTGCCACTGCGAGGACGATCAGCTGTCCGTCCTGTCTCTCTGTAGCGCTGTCTTAGGCATCTCACAGTACGGACATGGCAATTTATTGCCCTGGCCACATCTGCAGTTCTCATGCCTCCTTGCAGCATGCCTAAGGCACATTCACGCAGATGAGCAGGGACCCTGTGCATCTTTCATTTGGTGTTTTTCAGAGTCAGTAGAAAGGCCTCTTTAGTGTCCTAAGTTTTCATAACTGTGACCTTAATTGCCTACCGTCTGTAAGCTGTTAGTGTCTTAACGACCGTTCCACAGGTGCATGTTCATTAATTGTTTATGGTTCATTGAACAAGCATGGGAAACAGTGTTTAAACCCTTTACAATGAAAATCTGTGAAGTTATTTGGATTTTTACAAATTAACTTTGAAAGACAGGGTCCTGAAAAATGGACATTTCTTTTTTTGCCGAGTTTATATACGCTCCGGCATTCAACATACTTTTGTACTCGCTGAAAATTGAGACGTGCCGTATCATCTCTGGGGGCAGTGTTGTCGTTTGGTTCCTTGATCTGATCTCCAGTATATCTGATCATCAGAATAGCCAAATATAATCCCAGCGACAGTTCACACAGTAAACCAACCAAAAATAATCCAAGTATTAACTAAGAAGAAGCTACTGGAGCCAACTAGCTAGCCATGTGCTTTTTTTCTCCATGACCAAAACATGATGATGTTGTATTTTTAGCTGATATGGGAATAAATAAATAAGCAGCATGGGATAATGTTTTAGGTTACACCGGCAAGGATACAAATATTTGCCAAGGCATATTGTTTTAATTATAAATCGTATTATTTCACATGGAGATGTGGGGAGCTAAAAAGGCTAGTCTTTTTAGCCAGTCTAAAGCCAGCTAGCCAGGCTGCCAGCTAGCTACTACTAGCTAGTGAAGTGACTCTTTCACAAAATAATATGACAAGAAGAAAAACCTTTGCTGTCGCCCCCTTGTGAATGTGTATGGTGCTCACGAAATCCCACTTTACCCACGCGAACGCACGTGGATCAACGGAGTGGAGCTTGTAGTAACCTTTAGAAAACAAAGGAGGTCAGAGCAAGTTAGAAGTTGAAGGAGCTGGGAAAGGGAATCAACTTGAGTCATGGGATTGAAGGCTGACAGCACTGTGTTTGGTATGTGTGTGTGCTTGTGTGTGTGCTTGTGTGTGTGTGTGGGGGGGGTCAACTGACCAGGCATGAGACAACTACAGTACAGTATCTCAAGTATCCAGCAGCTGTTGTTCACTCTGACTTACTTCAGAATCATCTTTCTGCTACATTTAATACACATTTCACCAAGTACCTCAACCAAGTTACTTGTAAGAGCATAGAATCTAAGATTAATATATGTATTACATGTTTATTTAATTGCTTAGTATTTCTTTCTGTGGATTTTCTTTTCAAAATGGAGTCTTGTGTTTCGAAAGTTGAGCTGAGAGGAGTTGTAAATGCTGTAAGGTTGGAAGGTGGGTCGGGTGATGGTATGGTACTCCTCTCCTCTCTTAACACTGAGGAATCCAGAGGGGCTGATAGTATCCAGGGAGGGAGGTGGACAGAGAGAGTGACAGACAGGATAACAGACTGGACGAGACACAGCGGGTCATCTCATCCACTAACAGCTGATAGCTTCGTCATAGACAACAGCGTAGTTAACATACTCCTGCTGCAACTATCTTAAGAATCTGGACATGAGTAAACAAATGGAGAAACTAGGTCACTTTTGTAACCTCGGTTCTCTGAGAAGATGAGTGAGATGGCCCACTATGGGATTTGCTGATAGGAGGATCACTACAAGAAGAACCAATAACACAACGTCTGTCGGAGACCCTCTGGTTATTCTCGAGCATGTATCTCTTCTTTGCCCTCTTGCTAGCAGAGAAATGTACTGGGACATCTTACTCATCCTCAGAGTACAGGGGGTTACAAAAGTAACCTTGAGTTCTCTTTCAAATACTCGTTTTGATGTCTCACAATGGGTTTATGGCCGACTCTCGCATCACAGACATGCTCTCCCGAAGCCAGGGTAGTCCCAACAATATCACCCCTCAGAGCAGTGGTGTCGTGGAGGGTATACGCAGGTATACACGGGGTACCCACTTAATCTTTCAGTGGGCATTGCGTATACTCACTTCTTAGTCCCCACAATGTGTGTTGAAGTAGTATAGGGGAGGTATACGCTGTATCAATTAATACGGCTGATGGAACAGATCAGAAGGTTTCGCTTACAATGCTGCCCTATTATTTATTCACATTTTAGGCCCAGCGAAGTGCACGCGGCGGTAGGCCAACACGCAAATGTTCCAAAATAACATTTGTGGGAAAACACCGTTCTTAAATGCGCACCACACACGCGAGCGGTTTCATGAACAGATATGGAAAGATCTGTTCTAAATTTAGAAAGAGGCAAGAACTAAAGATGCAACAACTATAATGGGTTGATCATATGACTAGGATAATGCCTTTGGCTGCTAGACAATGAAAGAATGTTGAAAGGAAACCAATAGTACAGGAGAATGCATATGAGGAAGTCTGTAAAATAATTGCATCCACGTTTCTATGGTGGGATTTTGGCAATAGGCTACTTTGAAGCAACGTAAGACATGCCTCATTATAAGGATGTAAAACGTCCAGGTTTCAAACAATTAAGCGACGCTAATATAGCGACGCTTATGACAGAGGGAAAGGCTTTCCCAAAAACCTTCTCAATGAAATTTTAACTAGCTACAAAGTCTCCTATGCCTACCTGGCAAAATGATATCATGATGATTTGCATCAATCCAGTGGCCATTTGTTTTGGAAACGACATCTCATGGACTACAGAAACACCGCTAAGCAAACAGCAGTGCCTGTGCACTTGAATTGAAGGGTAATTATACACGCAAAAAAAAATCTACATTTATTGGATTTTTCCCAGACCTCAAAAATGGTCTCCTGATGTTTTTCTATTGAAGTGTGACTTTGAGAGCAAAAACCTGAAAGAAATGTGAAAAATCAGAAATCTGTCAATTTCTCCTGACTCCTGAGTTGAGTCTCATTTACTGTATCTGTTTCAATAGTAGGCCTACTCTTAACCTACTTGCACAGTACAGCTTGGGTTGTTGGCCTGACTTTGAAAGACCAATATGGGATTTATAACTGTTTCTCATAAAAACTTTCACACAGGATTCCTTTCCTTTTTTTTAGCTAAATTGAAGTGTACCCACTTCTCTAGGCACCACTTCACCACTGCCCTTGGAGGCTTTGTCACTGAGGACAGGATGCACCAACGAAGGTGCAGTGACATCCAGTTGGTAAAACCTCATAAATGTGTGAGAGGTGGCCCAACATGCTGTATCAGCAAAGCAGTTTTAATAAGGGAGAGATATGTAAGTCCGCTCCCACATTCAGCACGCCTGAGACAAGTCGAGCGTGGTGCTTCACAGAATAATATTGACAGCTCGTCTGTGTAGACGCAGAGAGCGAGTGCCACCCGGGCAGTTGATGCATGCCACCACAGTCTTATTTGGATCTTTCTTTTTCTTTTATATTTTTCCTTATTATTTTGTCTTTTTTTTTATTTACCCCTTTTCTCCCCAATTTCATGGTATTCAATTGGTAGTTAGTTACAGTCTTGTCCCATCGCTGCAACTCCCGTACAGACTCAGGAGAGGCGAAGGTGAAGAGCCGCGCGTCCTTCGAAACACAACCCAGCAAAGCCGCACTGCTTCTTGACACAATGCCTGCTTAACCTGGAAGCCAGCCGCACCAATGTGTCGGAGGAAACACCGTGCACCTGGCAGCCGTGTCAGCGTGCACCGCGCCCAGCCTGCCACAGGAGTCGCTAGAGCGCAATGGGACAAGGACATCCCTGCCGGCCAAACCCTCCCCTAACCCAGACGACGCTGGGCCAATTGTGCGCCGCCCCCATGGGTCTCCCGGTCGCATCCGGCTGAGACAGAGCCTGAACTCCAACCAGGATCTCTAGTGGCACAGCTAGCACTGCGATGCAGTGCCTTAGACCACTGCACCACTCAGGAGGCCCTAGGATGTGACAATTCTGAAATAAAGGCTGAAAGTGTTTCAATGAAAGGAACAATGTCAGCAGTTTGAGGCAGTTTATAATAGCATGGCGTAACTGTGGGGACCCCAATCCGTTTACTGGTCTTCCTTCGTAAAACTGTGCGGGGGCACAGTTTTACGAAGGAAGACCAGTCCAGTCCACACCGTGAGTGTGCCTGTTATCACCACTTTCCTCATTGATGCTAACCGTAGGGGAGTGCCTGAATCGAAGATCGAGGGGCTTCTCCAATGTCGGAGAACCGAGAGACATACTGTGGTCACCCTTAACTTTCTATTGAGGTGACGTGGTGTGCACAGATGTTGGGCAGATACCCAACGCTGGAGGTCTCTCATCCTCAGTAGTCTTAGTGGTACTACGGAGATGGTGGGCGCCATCAACCCCCAGCACTTTGAGATGCGTACTGAACGTGACCGAGTGCCCTCTGTGGAACAGAGGAGAGAATCCAACGTTGATCTTGAACCCGAACTCGAAGAGGTGGGTTTTAAGGGAAACCGTGTCTCACACTGTTGGCTCCTGTGTCGGGGAGCAAAGCAAATAATCATCGATGTAGGCGAAGACTCTTAGTCCCCTGATACTCGGGGGTGCTAGAGCTGTCCAAACACACTTGCTGAACGTCCGTGGAGCGAGTGCTAGCCCGAAGGAGACAGCGAGATATTTATAGGCTGTGTCCTGAAAGGAAAACCTGAGAAGCGTCCTGTGTGCTGGTAGAATGGTAATGTGAAAATAAGCGTCCTGTATGTCGACTGAAGTGAACCAGCTGCCTGGACGAACAGAGTGAGACAGCATGTTAAGCGTAAGCATACGGAACATGAGCTTCCTCCAGTTGTGTAAAGCAAAATAATTTTATGTACTTCTTAAGTAGGTTTTTAGGTAATCTGCACTTTACATGACTATTTATATTCTTAACAACTTTTACTTTTACTCCACTACATTCCTAAAGAAAAGAATGCACTTTTAAAATGTTTCCTGACACCCAAAACTACTTGTTACATTTTGAACGATTGGGTTGGTCCGCGGTCAAAACCACTGTTACCCATCCTGCATCCCTAAATGGTTGCGTTGTTTGACTTCGGGCTGATATTCTCTCAAGAACGTAAGGCAGTGAGGCTAAAACGGTCGGTCTAGTTAACACAAACAAGTGAATGTAGAGAAAGAGGAGAAAGGTAAAAGCAAAAAAAAAAAGCTAAAACCCTAGCTAATTAGCACAATGCCAGCTGGAGAAAGCATGTGCTTTCTTTGTCTCTCAATGAACAAAGCGTCGCTCTTGACAGTCGAGCTGTGAAGGTAGGTCAGTCAGTCTACTCAACACGTCACGAGGGAAAGTGGGTTGAACTAAATGAGAGAGGAGAGCTAGCATTTTTATAGTCTGGCTAGGTAGAAAAGCTAGTTTGGTGGTTTAGCTGGCCTTGCGGCAATGGTTGCTGCAACATTTTTCCATAAAACTGAGCAATTTTGATCGGCAGTGCCACCTAGTGGGCAATCCTTTGGAATCTTCCAATCAGAGAACAGATATTGGTCATGTGATGAGTCTGCCATTCTAAAATATTTTGGAAAACATGGCAGATGTTTTTGAGCTGAGTTGAGAGAAAATCATCTCCTGTTTTGGAGTGAATATGTTGGCCATTCACTTCTCAAATATTTCCTCATTACAATATTTGATAATAATGCATTAATATACTGTACATAATGTATTCAGTTCACCATGTTTAACTGACAAAAATATCCAGGCTGGGGTGCATGCTAATCGATTAGCATGCTAACCTAAACTCATGCTAAGTCATTGGGACAAGCTGGCAAATTCACTAGCCTTTTTTTGTATGTTTAAAGGTACAACACATAGGATTTTTGCTTTGGAATTTCTGAAAATGTTCAAAATATATATATATGAAGTGTCTGCAGTAATAGTGAAATGATAGTGTTTCACAGTGTTGAGATATTTGCCTTTTGATTTCTCCCGCTGGAGCAGCATCTGTCAAAATGGGAAAGCTGTTCTGACTTTGTGGTTGTGTTATCTAGTGGAAATCGCTCGGTCCTTTTCTGGTTGCAAAAATTCTATACTGTTTGCTCAATTTCAGTTTATGTGAGAAAACAAGCACTGATTAGTGTAGGGAATCATTGTAACATCTAAATCACTGTGAAATATCTTTTCAAGTACAAAAAAATATATATATATTTTTTTTACAGCTGTTTGAAGCTGGTGGACCAAAACTAAAAAGTAAAAGGTTCATGCACCCTTCTGTAGGAATTCCTGCACCTGCAGTAACCCCTCTTCATACTTATAGTGGTCCATTTTTAAGCTAGGCCTCCAGTACACAGGCAGGGGCGGTGGCGGGGGCGGGGGCGCGGGCGCTCCAGTACAGTAGGTGGTGGTATTGCCACATGCAGGAATGCCCCGAATTGCGAGCCGCAATCACAGGCTATTGAGAAAGAGAGCGAGAATAACCAGCGGTGGGGCGACTGGCAGGGAAGGACTCACCGCTTTTGCCAATCAACCCGGTCTGTCTCCCTGACAGGAGTTGTGTGATTGGTTCCTCCTGTAGTGATCCGCCTATCAGGGAATCCCATAGTGAGACATCGAAACGAGTATTTGAAAGAGGACCTGGAAATGCAGCTAGCAGTAACACACATCTAAGAATACTCCCATGAACATATGCCTGCATTCTACACCTTTTTTGCAGACCCTCAGAAAGCTGCTGCTGGTCTGTAGGTTAGCCATACCTGCAACTTATACTATATTGTCTTAATACCAGAGAGAGAGAGAGAGAGCGCAGGCTGTTCTTCGCCAAACTCCAACATCCATCTACCTCGGTGTTTCAGCTGTAACTGACTACAGTATAATCATTAACCCAGTGATGTGGCTGTTAATGGTTAGTGAGAGCCATTGTTACTGTTGATGGTTTAGTGAAAAGTTGGCTCAATCATTAAGTGGACATCCAGAGGTCAACATGTTACATGAGGAGAGATAGACAAAGGGAATATGGGTGGGAGAGACAGAGAAAGATTCCTTTCTCTCTAATCTTCCAGTCCAAAAGCTTATTTCAGGTTTCTTCCCAAAGTCCAGTGAGACCTAATTTGGTTGGAGAACACAGCTTCTAGTCTCTCTTGCACTATCCTCATCCTATGTTTTTAGGCTCCACACGTTTGGTTCCAGTACTATAAAATCAACAAACTAACCCAACAAATCATGTTTATATGTGCAGTGCACTCAGAGCCAGTAGCCTTTTGCCTTCTATAGACTTCCTCTCTGGGGTGACCATTGACCTGCATCACATGATAGAGCACGTCTCCACTTCTTAGGGCCATTAGGAAGACATTCATAGTTACATGAATTTCTTCCTAAGTCCACATGCCTAGTGTTTACTTACTGTAGCCAACCCATCACTAATAGAAAACAGCTCTTCTATAAAGAGCAAACGAGGCATCTTTTACACACACACACACACACACACACACACACACACACACACACACACACACACACACACACACACACACACACACACACACACACACACACACACACACACACAAGGATGGTGGGTGGAGGTCTGTGCTGTTGCTGAGTGTGTTATCTCTGGGGAGGGGGAGGGTGTTGAGTGGTAATCGGCCATGTTATTGCTGTTTGGAATGATTGCCTCACACCCCTGCCACACACACGTGACACCGACAGACAGACAGAACTCGCAGACTGGTAACCTACCGTCTGACCCGGACCTGCCAAACAACACACAGTGATTAACACGTACACACGCACACACACACAGACACACAGACACACACACACACACACACAGAGAGAGTGAAGGTAGAGGGCTGATAAGTTGACAAGAGACAGAAAAGAAAACCCTACAGAGGCCACTGGGCAACAGAGAGACTTTATGATCTTATCATTAATTCTAAAGTTGCCCTGTAAACATCCGGCTGACTGACCTACAGCAGCAGGAGGATAAGGGGTGAAACTTAAAATGACAGTCCTCCTTACCAAAACAATGCAAATATACTTGGTTTTATACTCCCTTACAGCTAGCAAGAAGCAGTCCCAGAGCAAAATGACAAAAGGTTGCTTAATAAGAACAACGTTACTCCGAACACTAAGCAAGTGAGCAAATAATAAATGAGCTCTGCCTTTTTTGTTGCTCCAACAATGTTTTGCCTTGAATTAGTATTTTTGGAAGTTTTTCTTGGTTATCCCTTTTTTTATATACTCTGAACATTATTAGAATGTTTTGAAACAAGCAAGGAAAATGTATGTTTCATGTTACAATTAAAAATGTGAAGAACTATCCCTCGTAAATGTTGCTATACTGTTCCTGGAAGGATTTTATAAGGAACTTTGTCAGAACACTTACGCAGGAGGTTGGTGGCCCCTTCATTGGGGAGGACGGGCTCGTGGTAATGGCTGGAGCGGAGTCAGTGGAATGGTATCAAATACATGGTTTCCATGCGTTTAATGCCATTTCATTTGTTCCGTTCAAGCCGTTCTTATGAGCCGTCCTCCCCTCAGCAGCCTCCCTGATACCCACACACACACAGCACAAACCACACACGCACACACACACACACACACACACACACACACACACACACACACACACACACACACACACACACACACACACACACACACACACACACACACACACACACCTGTATTTTCCCCTCAGGCACTCATTCACACAAGTCAGCAGTTTACTTGCTTTCATGCAGGGCTGTTTGGAACAGACAAGGAACAGACAGTTAACCATTTGTTGCAACACAGAGGTCAATGCAGCATGACAGAGTCTAGAGGACGACAAAAGCACCAAAGGGAGAGACAGAGGGATAGGAGGAGGGAGGTTGTAGGTGTTCATTCACAGGTAGTCTTTTGTGTTAGTGTGGCAACTGACCAAGGAGGAATACTCAAAGAAAATGTTCTTGAACCAGCCGGTTCTACTAAATCAACACAAATGATCATCATCATAGCATAACCAGATCCCACACGGTCTGTGTCTGTTGGCTGTATAATGGTAAACAAACGGTGCATTTTGGACATAGTACAGTTCATTCATGCACAACAAATCAATGTCAGGTCAAAACACACACTGGCAAGGCTGCCCCGTGGGTGGGAAACATAATCCGAAACTTTATGTTATGTGATGACAAAATCATGTAGATTTGGGTACAACTATTTGTTATTTTCCATCAGACCAGCGTTTCTTTATCCTGGTCTTGGGGACTCAAATACAGCTAAGTGCGCAGTTTGTTTTTGCCCTAGCACTACACAGCTGATTTGACTAATCAAAGGTTTGATGATGTGTTGATTAGTAGAATCAGGTCTAGTGCTAGGGCAAAAACAAAATGTGCACCTATTTTGGCCAGGATAAAGAAACACTGCCTTAGACAGTACAAAGTAGCAACGGCACGTGATGGTGGATATACTACATTACCCATGATGCCCCCCTCTCTCACCTTCTCAGCCAGCAGCTCTCGGATCTTCCCCGCCTGCAGACGGAACCTGAGCAGCTGCATCTCCAAGGCAACGCAATGCTTCTGCCAATCCACGCTGCCGGCTCCTCCTACAGAGCCTGCTCCCGCCCCGCCACTCTCCAAGACGTCCGCCATCTTGACCGCTGACCGACAGACGGACAGAACTCGCAGACTGGTAGCCGACCGACTGACCCGGACCTGCCAAACAACACACAGTGATTAACACAAACACACACACACACACACACACACACACACACACACACACACACACACACACACACACACACACACACACACACACACACACACACACACACACACACACACACTACCCTGGTCAGCTCAATAAACAACATTACAAATGCATATTAAACAGTATTAAGCAGACACAGCACATAGCACCACGTCACTCACACAAAGAGATGTCAAGCGTCAGGCCACAGGAATGGATGAGCAGATAGCTACAGATGGAGCTTCTTAATAATACTGCAGGACTAGTGTTGGGGGTACAGCCAGATCACCCGTGGTACAGTCAGTATTCGACGGCCATCCATGTCTGAGGACATTGGGAGATGATGTGAAAACCAGACACTTGGGGCAACAGTGAGTGCTGTTACTTTCAAGCAGGTTTTGCTAGGGTTTTGTGGCCAGGGATGGTGGATCGGTGTGTAAGCGTCTGCTTCTGTTTCCAAAGGTTGCATGTTCAAATCCAGCAATAGAAAGTTGTTTTTAATATTTTTGTTTTATGCCTATCCCAAACCTTAACTTAACCATTCAGAGTTAATGCCTAATGACTGTGGGTAATTTGAGCTGGATCCTGCTGGATCATGATCTAGCACCTCTCGGTTTCGTTCCTGAACCTATTTGCCAGGATTCGGTACCTCTTGTGGCATGAACAATTTTTTTCACTGAGAGGTGAAAATTTGAATAAAAGCGAATGTTGGTGTAGATTTTCAGCCCGTTCCTGATATTGTAAGAATTGATTTGGGTTGGTCGGCCCGGGTTTATGGTTTGCACAACATTGTAGCCTAGAGACCAATGTGTGGCAATTGCTGTGGTAAGAGAGAGAAGCATGCCTGCAGCCTATCTCTCACAGAACTAGAATGAGATGAACTTTCTATTATCTCTCTCCTTCTCTCTGTTCTGATAGACATGAGCCTGCAACTACCATCTCTCTATAGAATCATAGCTGTGGGAAGGGTGCTGCAGCACCACTGATAAATTGAAATACATTTGCCAAATTTATAGAATTACTGCTGTCTGTTCAGAGAGGAATGTAATAATTCAGAATACTACACCAGGAGTAGGCCTATAATTTAGCCACGGAAGATCAATTGTTTTTTGTTGTTGTTGTTGTTTATTGCCTAGCTGTGGATTGTGTGTATCCCAATCAGAATGGCGGACAATCTGTCAGTGAACAGTAGGGCTGGGCAATATGGCCAAAATATCATATCATGGTATGATTTTGACAGTATCACGGTATTTGACAGTATTTTATGTTTTTGATTAATAAAAGTTCTAAATTTGCTTTATGAGTAGAGTGTGACCCTAGGGTGGAAACACATATATTCTAAATGATTTCAATGGGTCTGTCTCCATTCTGATTGGTTTATACTGTTAAATTCAACTTCAACCTAAAATAATTTCCTGCATTTCCACCAATTTCTGCATTTCCTGCACTCATTTGAGATCATTTCCACACTGCCACGATATGGGCAAAAATACTAGGCCTTATTTTTAACCAAATGTTGCAATTGCGATTTGAACTTTTGGAATCGTGGAAATAGAATGTTTATTATAATTCTATAGTTATAATATAACTAATAGTGGGCACTTTGAATATAGTGTTGTTTGACATGACAACGGATGAAAATGCCATGGACAAGTTATTGTGACAGGGTAGGAACCAAGGTGATGATCAGTGTTTTCGAGTGGACCCTATAATCTTTGGCTATATTAAAACTTCATTCATATAGCCAGCATATTCATGCTTTGCCTATTGCTCTTTGATTTAGAAGATACTGTTGCACAAACAACATGCTAGCCAGCTAACTAGCGATTAGCATTAGTGGCTAACACGATTTAGCTTAACTTGCAAAGAAAATACAAACTAGCTGTTTGCAGATGTAAGAAACACAAACTAATATTGTAATTATAGAATGCCTGTGGATTTATATTAAGATCAAAGTAGAAACAGCATCGTTGTCATCAACATTGTTGCATGTGCTGCATTGACCATGCAGACTGAACGCAAGTGTCTCGTTGTCAAGCAACAACAAACGCGCTCCTTGAGTGACGGGGGCGGGGTTAGGTCTGCGTGGAAAGCCGCATGGAGAGAGAGAGAGCGGAGAGGGATGACTCAAGTAGCGGTGTAAATTATAAAAATGGTCGTTACACATGGCGCATTACATTTAACAAACCAAACATTAAAATGCCATTGTAGAAGGTAAAGTAAAAACCCAAACCGGTCCGTGCATAAATACTGGTTGTTTCAATATGCTTTGTGTTTGTGGTCACGACAGACAAAGATATATAGTTAAGCAAACTTTACTAGGCATGTTGTCAACCAGCACATGAATGAAGTAAGTAACAACTGGTTTCCGTTTCCTGTGTAACATCAATATGAGTAACATCAATATTGCTACATGTTCTCTTTTCTTTCTTTTTTTTACAACAAAGGCAGCCTCCACCTAACTTTGGATTGTAGTCCATGTCTGCAATAAACTGGAATGTGAACTGAATGTTTGTTTACTGTCTCTGACTGTCTATTAATTATTATCATTTTTTACCTTCACACAAATTCTTTCAGGTGTATAGGTCTTCGGATGGCCCTACCAGATCTTGCATGGGGAGTGTTGATTACATCAGGAGGTGCTTGACCTGAGATGTTTGGATCTTCTTGTTGAGGTGCAGCGTTCCCCTCTAGGTTGTGTTCAGCACCCTGCTGGGCGTCAGCTGGTGCTCCGTTTACTGGCTCTGTGCCAGGCTCCTCAACAGTGGGGAAATCCTCCTCTATTTCTCTGCTCTTCCTCAGTTGACGCCTGTTCGTCCTGAAGACTTGTCCCTGTTCTGTCTTCACCTTGTAGGACCTTTGCTCCACAGGTCTGACTACTGTGACCCTCTGCCACCACTGTTTCTGTCCTGTGAGTGACTGAACTCTCACCCTGTCATCTCGTTGCAGCTCTGTGGGATCCTTAGCAGAGCTGTCGTAGTTCTTTGCCGGTTTCTGTTGTCTGTCTTTGAACTTCTCCAGCTGACAGTTCGCCATCCCCGGTCTCAGAAGATTTTCACTCATTATAAGTAGTCTTTGTACCTGCTCTCTTTGCTTTTGCCATCAGTTTTTCGGCTGTTTTCACTGCCGATTCCACTTTCCCATTACTTCCCATTATGTTTTTTGTGTATAAAGTCCCAAGCCTTGCTGAAACTTTGTAACTCGTCTGACGAGTACTGGGGACCATTGTCTGAGTAAAGGATGTCAGGCATCCCATAGCGTGCAAAGTGTGTCTTCAGTTTTCGAATGACCGTTTTCAACTGCGTGTTCTCCAAATGATCCACTTCCCAGAAGTTGGAGAGATAATCAACTGTGACCATGTCGTCTCTGTCGTTAAACTGGAACAGGTCGGTCCCTATTTTTTCCCCAGGGACGCTTTGGTGCTTCGTGTGGCCTCGACGTTTCTTGCTGCTGCTTCATACCCCATGCAGTGCAGGTGCTACATTGTGCCATGTATGTTCTCAGCTGTGCATTCATGCCAGGCCAGTAGACACACTCGTGAGCTCTTCTCAGACATCCCTCTGTTCCTATGTGTGACAAATGGATTCTCAGCATTATCTCTGACCTGAGGGCAGTAGGCACAACGACTCGCTCACCTCTGAAGATAACTCCATTTTGCACACTCAGCTCATCTCTGTTGTGAAAATACATGGCTACTTCCAAGGGTACATGTCTATTCACTTCAGGCCACTCCTGCGTCTCTCGCTTGACCGTCTCTCGCTTGACACAGCGAGGTAGTGTATCATATTAATTGATTCCACTTCGACCTCCGCAGGGCCTCTGTTGGCTTGTTCTGTGAGGTACGCCCTGCTCAGGGTCTCGGCCAGCACCACATGTTTTCCCGGAATGTATCGGAGACTGACCTCGTAGTTTTGGAGCCTCATGAGCATGCGTTGTACTCTTTTTGGTGCGCTGTGGAGAGGCTTTGTCATGATGCTCTCTAGAGGTCTTGTGATCTGACTGCACTTCCACAGTTCGTCCATGTGTGAACTGGTGGAACCTCTTCATGCCAAACATCACTGCAAGCAGCTCCTTCTCTATCTGTGCATACTCTTTTTCAGTCTCTGTCTGGGCTCTGCAAGCAGCTCCTTCTCTATCTGTGCATACCCTTTTTCAGTCTCTGTCAGGGCTCTGCAAGCAGCTCCTTCTCTATCTGTGCATACCCTTTATCAGTTTCTGTCAGGGCTCTGCAAGCAGCTCCTTCTCTATCTGTGCATACCCTTTTTCGTCTCTGTCAGGGCACTGTAAGCAGCTCCTTCTCTATCTGTGCATACCCTTTTTCAGTCTCTGTCAGGGCTCTGCAAGCACCTCCTTCTCTATCTGTGCATACCCTTTTTCAGTCTGTCGGGGCTCTGCAGGCGTATGCTATTGGTTGTAGCTGCTCTGTTGGGTTGTAGTATTTCAGTACAGGGGTCTGTGCAATGGTATCCCTGATTTTATTGAAAGCTTGCTCATGTCTCTCTGACCACTCCCACAGTGAGTCCTTGAGTGTTAACTATCGCAGTGGCTCGCAGAGCTCCGTGGCATGGCTGCAGAACTTGGCTAGGTAATTTACCATGCCCAGGAAGCGCTGCATCCCCTGCACATCTGTAGGCCTAGGCATCTGTTTGATGGCTGTCACTTTTCCTGGGTCCACTTTCAACTCCTCCGATGTTAGCAGGTGGTCAATGTAGGGCACTTCCTTCAGCCTGTGCTGCAGCTTCTCCGGATTCAGCTTGATATTGAGCTTCCTGCATCTGTCCAGGAGCATTTTCAGGTTTTTGTCATGGTCCAGAGTCGCCTCTTCATCGTTGTCTCCTTGTCCCACAATCAGGATGTCATCTGCAGTGATTTTGACTCCTGGAAGACCTTCCATTGCCTGGTTGAACTTCGTCTGAAAGATCTCTGTGGCTGGACTGATTCCCATTGGCAGGCGCAGCCACCTGTCGCGTCCCATGGGAGTAGAGAACGCGGTGAGATAGCTGGATTCCTCCTCCAGTGCCACATGCCAAAATCCTTTTTTTTTTTTACATGACAAACAGAGAACACGCGTGCCCGGTTCAGATCTGGCAGCACGTCTTCAATAGTGAGAAGTGGGTAATGGCTCCCCTCGAGCGCCTTGTTGAGAGGTTTCGGATCAATACACACTCTTAGTTTTCCAGACGGTTTCTTCACTTACAATCAGGCTGCTAATCCAATCTGTGCTTTTTTCAACTGCTTTAATCATCCTTCTTTTCTCTAGACCACTGAGCTCCTCTTTGAGTGGTTTATATAGTGCTACTGGCCCTCTTCTCTTTGGCAGCTGGACGGGCTCCACTCGCTCATCCACTTCCAGCTTCAGTTTGTCGGGTAAGCATCCATCTCCCTGGAATACATCAGAGTAGTCCTGTTTAATTGGCTCTCTAGTCCAGGATCCTGTTCTTTTCTCGATGGCCAGGATGTTGTGATGCTGCACAGTAATCAACTCCATTGCCTGGATAGCCTTACTGCCTAGAATGGGCCTGTGCACATTCTTGTTGACTACGATGAACTCAACTCGGTAGGTTTTCTTATTGCGTGGATTGATCGCTTTAAGTGCGCACTGCCCCAGTGGCGTCAGAGTACACTTGCTGTCCATCACCAATACCCGACTGCAGGGCTCTAGGTGACTGGCTTTTATGAGGTTTGCAGGGATAACATTACAACTAGCACCACAATCTAGCTGAAATCTGACTGACTTTTTGTTGACCAGCATGGTTGCAAAGAGAGCTGCATTGGGGTCTGTGGTTTTCTCCTGCACCACGTTGATACTCTCTGACTTTGGCCCTAGTGTGATGCACAGAACATCCTCACCGCTCTCTGAGTCAGCTGATGCATTTTCCATTGCCAGGAGTATTGTTTCTCTTGCTGGTCCCTACCCTTTTGCAAACCGTAGAGAAGTGATTGTTTTTTCCACAGGATTTACATTTCTGTCCATATGCTCTCCATTGTATAATGCTCCGTCCCTCTGTAGGGTCTCCTCTCCCCCTCGGTCTCTCTTTCTGTGTTACTGCATGCACTGCTACAGGGCCCTGTACATTTATGACTTTAGCTCTCCGTCTGGGCAGTCCTGCAGCTCTTCCAATCTGTATGCATTTCTCTAAACTGAGATCAGTCTCTCTGAGTAAGAGCTCTCTTAAGTGTGGGTCACACGTGCCACACTCAATCCTGTCCCTGATAAGAGAGACGGTGATTACTCCAACGTTGCAGGTGGCCACTAGAGTCCTCAATTCAGTGAGATATTTGTCTAAACTCTCATCTTGGCCCTGACTTCGCATGAAAAAATGATCTCTCTCAATTGTTTCATTTTTCGTGGGATCACAAACTGCATCCAGCAATGCAATTACTTCCTCAACAGAGAGAGATTGTCTTTTGTAATGCCCACACATAGTGTCTCACAAATCTCTCTGCCTTTTCCCCCAATTAGATAATACAGTAGCTTCACTTTGTAGTCCTCAGGTTTTTCTCTAATTGTAAGAGCCATGTACAAATTGAATTCCTCTTTCCAACTTTTCCAGGTCAGTGCTAAATTACAATCATCAAAGTCTATTTTTCCCGGAGGTTTCAGTGCATTTTCCAATGGCGATTTACTGGTAGAATGGAACGTTGGCTACTCACGAAACTGCTTGTGTCCAATAGCCAGCTAGCTTTTAGCACGGAGTCTCTCACGATAGCCAGCTAACGTAGACGTTCGGCACGATGACTAGCCTGTAAACGCGGCGCTTTTTCAAACTGCCGCCTGGGATGTATCCTTCATTTACATCGATGAGATCCAGGTTCTTTTGACTCCCGCTGCCACCATGTTTCAATATGCTTTGTGTTTGTGGTCACGACAGACAAAGATATATAGTTAAGCAAACTTTACTTTACTAGGCATGTTGTCAGCCAGCACATTAATGAAGTAAGTAACAACTGGGTTCCGTTTCCTGTGTAACATCAATATTGCTACACCAGTATATAGGCAAATACGGTATGTCGCCCAACCCTAGTAAAATACAGAATGCCGCCCAGCCCTAGTGAACAGCATGCAGCCAAAACAGGCCTTCACAATATTTCAAATACAATCGCTGGAAGAAAAAAAACAGGTTGGAAAGCAAATAGCTCCCCTGCTGAAAATAGAACAATCTAATCTGTCTGTTCCAAAATATCCTATCAACTTCCAAATAGGCATATTGAGCCAACAGCATTGTCTAACAAGAGAGAGAGAGAGAGGTTTTTGGCACGAGCACATCGTCATCTCTGGTGCGTGAGCTGCGCATCATTGGGTGAGTTAGTAAGTAGTCTATCTTTGGTATGTGTGTGTGTGCGGCTCGCCTTGCTCCCTCAAACAATTCGATTTTTTTCATGAAAGTAACGCAAAGTAATAGAACTAGTAATATAGCGTTTATATAGCGTAATATAGCGTACTTTACTTTCCACACAAAGTAATGTTTTAATGTCACACATTAACTAGAAATATGTAATATGTTACTTTCAAGTAACTAATCACAACACTGAACAGGACATTATTATTATGTGGATTATAATGAATGGACATTCAAGTAAATAAATGATTTGTTAGAGTAAATCCAGTCTGACATTTTAAAGTGGAAATTACAAACTTTAGAAGCCTTTTTAAACCTTGAATACAATACAAGCTTGCATTTCCTTTCTGTACAGAAAAATCCCTGCAACAATAGGATGATCAAATTAAGATGCAGCATCTTTTGCTAAGCAAAATCATCTGAAACCCCTCTCAAGATCTTATGGAAATAGTTTCACCTTACAACTCATCCTCACTTCACTTCCTGTGACTCAGTGGGGCAATGTGAGAAAAGCAAACACTCACCTCTCAGCGATGACTTCATTATGACAGTTAAATAAAAGCTTCCTCTTTGAACCTCAAACTGTCTTTAGCTCTACACACAGCAGGCCCAGGCCTTGCTTTTTAACTAAATGACCTAATGCCTCCTGACCCAGTCCCTGTGCCCCACCCCCAGTGTCAGTCCCACACCAAGATCTCCATAGCTTTAGTATATGTGCTGCCAAGGCCTAGCGCAGCCTGGCCATGCAAGGCCTGTATTCCACCCCCACTCCCAACCCCCAGCTCTCCCCAGCCCAGCCAGACCAGGCAATCCCTTCTTAATTACAGGGCCGGAGTGAAACGGGATCCAGGCCGGTACAATAGTGTGTCTACAAGCATGTCACCTGTGCAATTAAAGGTGAAAAAACTCTAGATCAACTTTACTCCACACACATACAAAGCTCTCCCTCTCCCTCCATTTGGTAAATCTGACCATAACTCTATCCTGCTGATTCCTGCTTACAATCAAAAACTCAAACAGGAAGCACCAGTGACGCGCTCAATACAGAAGTGGTCTGATGAAGCGGACGCTGAGCTACAGGACTGTTTCGCTAGCACAGACTGGAATATGTTCCGGGCTTCATCCGATGGCATTGAGGAGTTTACCAGATCAGTCTCCGGCTTCATTAATAGGTGCACCGACGACATTCTCCCCACATTGACCCTATGTACATATCCCAACCAGAAGCCATGGATTACAGGCAACATCCCCACTCAGCTCAAGGCTAGAGCTGCTGCTTTCAAGGAGCGGGACACTAATCCGGAAACTTGTAAGAAATCCCGTTATGCCAAGGCAACCTGTCTAAAAGACTATCGCCCCATAGCACTCACGTCTGTAGCCATGAAAGGCTTTGAAAGGCTGGTCATGGCTCACATCAACACCATCATCCCAGACACCCTGGACCCACTCCAATTCGCATACCGCCCCAAAAGGTCCCCAGATGACCTAGTCTCTAATCCACACTGCCCTTTTCCCACCTGGACAAAAGGAACACCTACGTGAGAATGCTGTTCATCGACTAGAGCTGAGCGTTCATCATACATATCCACCTCGACTGCGTCGTACCCCTGCACATCAACTCGGCACTGATACCCCGTGTATACAGCCAAGTTATCGTTACTCATTGTGTACTCATTCCTTGTGTTATTATTTTGCCTTATTTATTTGTTTGACTATTTTGCAATTGTTTTCTTTACGCATTGTCGGGAAGGGCCCGTAAGTAAGCATTTCACTGTTAGTCCACACCTGTTGTTTGTGAAGCATGTGACAAATAAAATGATTTGACTAGTTCTCATTTTTTCTATGGCTAGATGGACACTCTAGCATGTTTATTCATAAAGGCTCAAGCGGGAATTCAATGGGGGAAAAGTTGATTATAGTAATGATAACAAAGTGTTGAATGTGTAACTCATAAAGACAGACTCAGACAGACAGACGGACAGATGAGAAGCCATCCAGTCAGCCAGCCAGAGAGCCAGACAAACAGATAGACAACCAGCCACTTAGCTAACCAGCCTGCCGGCCAGACAAACAGATGGCTGTTGAAACTGAGCCAGTTCTCTCTGTACTCTCTGCAATTAGCCTGCTCATAAGTGTAGGGTTAGCACCGGCTAGCAGGCTAATTACAGAAGCCATATATCCAGAGGTTCCTCTGGCCCACCACAAGGCCTAGACCCTGGTCGAGTGCTGGATGTATCTCTCTGGAGGTTTAGGAGAACCAGCCAGGCAAAGGGAAACACGGTGTGTAAGGGAGGAGAGGTCAGCAGGAGTGAAAGCAGACAGCCATGCTAGACCCTGCCAGCCTAGCATAGAGCTGGCCTGCTACGGTAGGCCCAGCTAGCTATGGCCAAACCAGGCCAACCCTGGTATGGTAGGCCCTGCTAGTCCATTCAGGCTAGACCAGACCAGGCCAAAACATCTCTGCTATGGTAAGCCCAGGCCAGGCCACCTCCACCAGTACGCTAGCTAATGGGTGCAAACAAACCATTTGCTGGTTAAACACTTTCAGCATGACCATGCTATTTCTCCATGGAACAATTCATTTAGTTCCTTTAGCACTGCATGCTTGTTTAACATAGGGGGGAGAGAGTGGGCCAGGGTTGGTCCCCTCTCCTCTTGCTGCAAGGAGCCTGGGCTGGGGCCTTCCCTCCCTGGGCCTTCCCTCCCTGGGCCTTCCCTCCCTGGGCCTTCCCTCCCTTGGTCCCTGTCTAGGCCTTCTGTGGGTCTTCCTTCCTCTGCTCCCTTCTTCTCCAGCTGGGAGACCTTGAAACACCTACTGAGTTGAGAAAACACTAGTTGTCTGGGGGATACTGGACTAAAACCCTGCTGCAAGCAGTTCGCTGGAACCAAGATATACACTACCATTCAAAAGTTTGGGTTCCCTTAGAAATGTCCTTGTTTTTTAAAGAAAAGCACATTTTTCGTCAATTAAAATGACATCAAATTGATCTGAAATACAGTGTAGACATTGTTAACGTTGTAAATGACTATTGTAGCTGGAAACGTCTGATTTCTAATGGAATATCTACATAGGCGTACAGGGGCCCATTTTCAGCAACCATCACTGTGTTCCAATGGCACGTTGTGTTAGCGAATCCAAGTTTATTATTTTAAAAAGGCTAATTGATCATTAGAAAACCCTTTTGCAATTATGTTAGCACAGCTGAAAACTGTGGCTGATTAAAGAAGCCTTCTAGGCAGAGTTGCAAAGAAAAGGCCATATCTCAGACTGGCCAATAAAAATAAAAGATTAGGATGGGCAAAAGAACACTGGACACAGGAACTCTGCCTAAAAGGCCTGCATCCCGGAGTCACCTCTTCACTGTTGATGTTGAGACTGGTGTTTTGCGGGTACTATTTAATGAAGCTGCCATTTGAGGACTTGTGAGGCATCTGTTTCCCAACTAGACACTCTAATGTACTTGTCCTCTTGCTCAGTTGTGCACCGGGGCCTCCCACTCCTCTTTCTATTCTGGTTAGAGCCAGTTTGCGCTGTTCTGTGAAGGGAGTAGTACACAGCGTTGTACGAGATCTTCAGTTTCTTGCCAATTTCTCGCATGGAATAGCCTTTATTTCTCAGAACAAGAATAGACTGACGAGTTTCAGAAGAAAGTTATTTGTTTCTGTCCATTTTGAGCCTGTAATTGAACCCACAAATGTTGATGCTCCAGACACTCAACTAGTCTAAAGAAGGCTAGTTTTATTGCTTCTTTCATCAGAACAACAATTTTCAGCTGTGCTAACATAATTGCAAAAGGGTTTTCTAATGATCAATTAGCCTTTTAAAATGCTAAACTTGGATTAGCTAATACAACGTGCCATTGGAACACAGGAGTGATGGTTGCTGATAATGGGCCTCTGTACGCCTATGTAAATATTCCATAAAAAATCAGCCGTTTCCAGCTACAATAGTCATTTACAACAAGGAACAATGTCAACACTGCATTTCTGACCAATTTGATGTTATTTTAATGGACAAAGAAATGTGCTTTTCTTTTCAAAAACAAGGACATTTCTAAGTGATCCCAAACCTTTGTACGGCAGTGTACATGTAATCTACATATGAGCTACACTAACTCAGTAACTCTGAAAACGTCTGGCTCCATGACAATGGCTATTGACTGAAATGTTTGGCAATAATCTGAGCATGATGAGCTATGTGCAAAAATTGACATGGCTAACTAACTGCTTAAACATTTTGGACAATGTGTGTGTGTGTGTGTGTGTTGGGTCGGAGGGCGTGTGTTGGTCTCTAGTGCATAGAGAGCTCGCTAGTTGATCACATACTCAACCACTACCTCTTCAATTAGCAACCATTTCAAACACACACTCCCCAGCCAGCCATAACTCTTCAACACTGGTAAGCGCATGCACACCCACACCCACACTAACACCCACACCCACTCTCTCTCTCCCTCTCTCTCTCTCACTGTCACACACACACACTCACACACACACCCACACCCACTCTCTCTCTCCCTCTCTCTCTCTCACTGTCACACACACACACTCACACACACACCCACACCCACTCTCTCTCTCTCACTGTCACACACAAACACACACACACACACATGCATACACAGTGCTGAGCATGCAGCTGGGGTGATGTAATAGATTAGGTGATTGGACCGATGATGGGATGATATCATCCCAGTAGACATTTCAAATCCCCACTGTCTTTTAACCAGAATGACTCAGATCAGGGAGGACCAAGTGTCCAAATTTGTGTGTGTGTGCGTGTGTGCGTGTAATAGAGAAAAAGAGACAGAAAACAACACAAGGAGAGAGTTATGTTTATAGATGTGGAGTGGTCAGGGACAGGTTACATTACATAGATATATCCAGTATGGTCTTCCTGTCTGGTTCACATAACTATCTAGGACAGAGCCCCCCCCCCACACACACACACATACACTCTTGTTTAAAACTATGACTCAATGTTTTGGTCTCAGTGCCTCACTTTACCACCAAAGTAGCTACAGTATTCCATTTAGATTAGCAAGCAGAAAGGAAAGATTACACATACACACACACATTTTATGGGGTTTCCTTACTTTGTTTTTGAGTGTGTTCTTAAAGGGGAGGTTTGTTATTGGAAACAAAATAAACACTAAGCTATAGAGATTTAAATTACCAGCCTTTTACTCTAGACGTCTAAACAGAAGCGTGCAACTTTACGGTGAAGTGAACATGGTATTAGAGGTCGACTGGTTAATCGGAATGGCTGATTAATTAGGGCCGATTTCAAGTTTTCATAACAATCGGAAATCGGTATTTTTGGACTTTGCTGATTTGTAAATTTTATTATTATTATTTTTTTATAACTTTATTTAACTAGGCAAGTCAGTTAAGAACACATTCTTATTTTCAATGATGGCCTAGGAACAGTGGGTTAACTGCCTTGTTCAGGGGCAGAACGACAGATTTTCACCTTGTCAGCTCGGGGGATCCAAACTTGCAACCTTAAAGTTAACAAGTCCAACGCAATAACGACCAGCCTCTCTCTCGTTGCACTCCACAAGGAGACTGCCTGTTACGCGAATGCAGTAAGTCAAGGTAAGTTGCTAGCTAGCATTAAACTTATCTTATAAAAACAATCAATCATAATCCCTAGTTAACTACACATGGTTGGTGATATTACAACATATTATCTAGCATGTCCTGTGTTGCATATAATCTGACTGAGCATACAAGCATACAAGTATCTAAGTATCTGACTGAGCGGTGGTAGGCAGAAGCAGGCGCGTAAACATTCATTCAAACAGCACTTTCGTGCGTTTTGCCGTCAGCTCTTCGTTGTGCGTCAAGCATTGAGCTGTTTATGACTTCAAGCCTATCAACTCCCGAGATGAGGCTGGTGTAACCGAAGTGAAATGGCTAGCTAGTTAGCGCGCGCTAATAGCGTTTCAAACGTCACTCGCTCTGAGCCTTCTAGTAGTTGTTTCCCTTGTTCTGCATGGGTAACGCTGCTTCGATGGTGGCTAATGCCGTTGTGTTGCTGGTTCGAGCCCAGGGAGGAGCGAGGAGAGGGACGGAAGCTATACTGTTACACTGGCAATACTAAACTGCCTATAAGAACATCCAATAGTCAAAGGTTAATGAAATACAAATGGTATAGAGGGAAATAGTCCTATAATTTCAATAATAACTACAACCTAAAACTTCTTACCTGGGAATATTGAAGACTAAAAGGAACTAAAAGGAACCACCAGCTTTCATATGTTCTCATGTTTTGAGCAAGGAACTGAAACGTTAGCTTTCTTACATAGCACATATTGAACTTTTACTTTCTTCTCCAACACTTTGTTTTTGCATTATTTAAACCAAATTGAACATGTTTCATTATTTACTTGAGGCTAAATTGATTTGATTGATGTATTAAATTAAGTTAAAATAAGTGTTCATTCAGTATGGTTGTAATTGTCATTATTACAAATAAATAAATAAGAATTGGCCGATTAATCGGTATCGGCTTTTTTGGTCCTCCAATAATCGGTATCGGTAGACCTCTACATGGTATACTGTCCAAACCCCAACTTTAGTGGTTTTATGAATACAGCTTTATACACATTATGCAGCTCAAGGGTCTGTAACAGCTGTACATTCAAAGACTGGCAGGGGCACCTAAGAGCCTATGTAGGACCCCCCTTCTTCCTGTCCCCTCTTCTCTCCTCCTCTCCTCCCCTCTTCTCTTCTCCTCTCCTCCTCTCTCCCCCTTTCTTCTCCTCCTCTCCTTCTCTCTCCTCCTCTCCTCTCTTCTATTCCCCTCGTCTCTTCTCCTCCTTCTCTCCTCTCCACCTTTCTCCTCTCCTCCTTTTCTCTCCTCTCTTCTCCTCCCCTCTCCTCTTCTCATATCCTTTCCACTTCTCATCTCCTCTTTCTCTCCTCTTCACCACTCTCCACTCCACCTCCCATCTCCTTCCTGTCCTTTCTATTATCCTCTCCACCTCTTCTCTCCTCCTTCCCTCCTCCACTCCACTCGTCCTTCCCTCTCCACTCCACCTCTCATCTCCTCCTCTCCTTTCTTCTATCCTCCCCCTCTTTTCTCCTCCTCTACTTTCCTCCTTCTCTCTCCTCTCCTCCTTATCTTCTCTCTTCTCCACCTCTCCTCCCCTTTCCTCTCTTCTCCTTCCCTCTCCTCACTACCTCCCCCTTGTCCTTGTCTCCTCCTCTATTCCTCCTCCTCTCTACCTCTACTGCCCTCCTCCACTCCACCTCTCATCTCCTCCTCTCCTTTCTTCTATCCTCCCCCTCTTTTCTCCTCCTCTACTTTCCTCCTTCTCTCTCCTCTCCTCCTTATCTTCTCTCTTCTCCACCTCTCCTCCCCTTTCCTTTCCTCTCTTCTCCTTCCCTCTCCTCACTACCTCCCCCCTTGTCCTTGTCTCCTCCTCTATTCCTCCTCCTCTCTACCTCTACTGCCCTCCTCCTCTCCTGCCCTCTCCTCATTCTCTCCTTTCCACCTCTCTTCTCCTCTATTCCTCCTCCTCTCCACCTCTACTGCCCCCTCCTCTCCTGCCCTCTCCTCATTCTCTCCTCTCCTGCCCTCTCCTCATTCTCTCCTCTCCACCTCTCTCCTCCTCTCCACCTCTCCTCTCCACCTCTCTCTCCTCTACCCCTCTCTCCTCGCCCCCTCTTCTCCCTCCCTACCTCTATAGGAAGCTGAGTGTGCAAGCAGGGTAGTCTAATGACAGGCTCTCTGTAAACTGACCACACTCATTATCAGTCTCTGCCGTAAATACAGACCAGGGCATTGCTGTCCCATAGCGGAAAACACACACACACAATCCTGTCTCCCCTCAACAATGCATGACTAACTACAGGAGAGGTGGGAGCAGGACTGTGCTGTGGGGAAAACGTTGCAGCAGTGTAAACATAATCCCCAGCTCGGACATACAGTTGGGTAGAGGCATATAGCAGCGCATGCCTTGACACAGGTCCTCGATCAAAAGCTCAACACGGGGAACTAGGTGTGGAGTCTGAACTGGCCTAATAAGTGCACATCTGCCATGCTTGGGATTCTGTCTGTACCGACTGTAGCCTACATATTTAGAGTTAGAAAGAAAAGGAGAAACGAGATGAAAAACCGTCATGGTTAATACCCATGTCATAAATACGACTCTGTGATTTACCACTCCGATCAAATAGATGCTACTGTACTGTACATACCACATGATCCAATTCTGATGGTGGAAAAAGCTGAATTGCCAACACCCAACCGAATGCATTTAGTGTGGAAGTGGCAGTGCAGGACAGATGGTAGGCCACTGTCCCTGGTGCCCTTGGATAACACCTGGGCTGTTTAGGTATACATGTATTCCTTAGTATGACCATTATTATGGATGTGAATGTGATACACAGACAGTTGGCTAGCTGGCGAGAGATACACACCAAAACACTCCACAACACAAACACGCAAACAGGCATGTGCCCACACACACAGAAACGGCAAAAGTTTGTATGTTTATTGCATAAAAAAATCATCTTCTGTAGATCTTCTTCTTGCGTGCCAAGAGGATGACGTCAAAGTTACATTGCTGGTGTGATATTGTCCAAGAATGGTCACAAGCAACGCACAGGTGTGCCACACACACACACACACACACACACACTGAACTATAAACCACCATGAACACGTCTATAGCAAAGTAGCAATGCTCAATCCTAAACTCGTGTTGCATTTCTCTTCTAACGATGTAAAACGAATAGTAAGACTACAATAGCGCAGACTCGTAATAACTACTGTAGGTCCCTGTCAGAGAGCATAAATCAAAGCGGATGAGCAGTATGCTACAATCGGAAATAGACAACAACTTACGCGTTGCTGCTTCTAGCGGACCTATTTCTAACACCAGTACCTCTCACCTTGTGACTTTGTAGTCCTGCAGTCAGTCCGCTCCCTCTCGCTCTCTCTTGCCTCTCTTGTAGCCTAGTAAACTCGCCCTGGTAAATCACATCACGCTGCAATTAACACTCTCTCTCTGACTGTATTCCTAGCCTACTTATTCCTCTTCTTTCAACGTTTCATGCTGTAGTATCGTCCGGTATAACCCCGGGTGTCCGTGTCTCTCATGCACGTAGAGAGACTGAGAGAGTTCAGGGGACTGTGTCACCGTGCCGTGGATCCCGATTCTCCAGTCCCTAAATGCATCCCTTATTCCTTTAAAGGGCCAAATGCAGGATCAGATTTCGCAGGGAGTCAAGCCCACTTGTGCCAGGAACTATGGTAGGAACTGCACAGGATATTGCATCAGAGCTCAACGCTGATTTTATTTGAGAATTGATTGTGTTGTAAGTGGTAGAAAGCGTATTACTATAGTATAAACAGAATATGAGAGGATGATCCGTTTTTCGAAACGAAACGTTCTCGAAACGTTCTCAACGAATTGGGAGCTTTAACAGCGTGCGGCCTTCTTGTTCTAAACTGGTATTCTTTAATAGCCCAGCACCTATGTTTTTAATGATGATTAATGATGGTTTAAGTGTGTGCGTTTGACCGCAAACGTTTCAATAAACTAGTAGTAACCTGAAATATTTCACGAATCAGTAGACTGTATTGTTTTGTTTATAAGTCTGTCCTCTGTGAGTGTCCAGTATAGCCTAATGTCTTATTTCTGTTTAACCACCTACAGTTTTACTGGAAAGAAAGATTTTAGACTGTGGTGTGAGAGTGAACTATTAATGAATCATTAGCCAGGCTGTAAAAGTTTTGTGAGGGGATAATCAGGCCTGTTTTAGACCTGGGTTTCTACCGACTAAACACTACTTACGTTCCACCTCAGCCGTCAGATACACACGGTAGCCTACATACAATACCTGCCCTAGTTCAGTCGATCTACCTGGTTTCAATGGTTTGAAGTCTGATTTGAGATATTCAGTGGTTTGTCAACAAATGTGGTTCCATCTGCAGAGCTGATGTTGAAGAGGTTTGATTCCATATAGATACATAAGCACATAGCAGTTCCATCTGCAGAGCTGATGTTGAAGAGGTTTAATTCCATATAGATACATAAGCACATAGCAGTTCCATCTGCAGAGCTGATGTTGAAGAGGTTTAATTCCATATAGATACATAAACACATAGCAGTTCCATCTGTAGAGCTGATGTTGAAGAGGTTTAATTCCATATAGATACATAAACACATAGCAGTTCCATCTGTTTAATTCCATATAGAGCTGATGTTGAAGATGTTGGTTTAATTCCATATAGATACATAAACACATAGCAGTTCCATCTCAGAGCTGATGTTGAAGAGGTTTAATTCCATATAGATACATAAACACATAACAGTTCCATCTGTAGAGCTGATGTTGAAGAGGTTTAATTCCATATAGATACATAAACACATAACAGTTCCATCTGTAGAGCTGATGTTGAAGAGGTTTAATTCCATATAGATACATAAACACATAGCAGTTCCATCTGTAGAGCTGATGTTGAAGAGGTTTAATTCCATATAGATACATAAACACATAGCAGTTCCATCTGCAGAGCTGATGTTGAAGAGGTTTAATTCCATATAGATACATAAACACATAGCAGTTCCATCTGTAGAGCTGATGTTGAAGAGGTTTAATTCCATATAGATACATAAACACACAGTTCCATCTGTAGAGCAGTTTAATTCCATATAGATTCCATCTGTTCCAGAGCTGATGTTGAAGAGGTTTAATTCCATATAGATACATAAACACATAGCAGTTCCATCTGCAGAGCTGATGTTGAAGAGGTTTAATTCCATATAGATACATAAACACATAGCAGTTCCATCTGTAGAGCTGATGTTGAAGAGGTTTAATTCCATATAGATACATAAACACATAGCAGTTCCATCTGCAGAGCTGATGTTGAAGAGGTTTAATTCCATATAGATACATAAACACATAACAGTTCCATCTGTAGAGCTGATGTTGAAGAGGTTTAATTCCATATAGATACATAAACACATAGCAGTTCCATCTGTAGAGCTGATGTTGAAGAGGTTTAATTCCATATAGATACATAAACACATAGCAGTTCCATCTGTAGAGCTGATGTTGAAGATGTTTAATTCCATATAGATACATAAACACATAACAGTTCCATATGTAGAGCTGATGTTGAAGAGGTTTAATTCCATATAGATACATAAACACATAACAGTTCCATCTGTAGAGCTGATGTTGAAGAGGTTTAATTCCATATAGATACATAAACACATAGCAGTTCCATCTGCAGAGCTGATGTTGAAGAGGTTTAATTCCATATAGATACATAAACACATAGCAGTTCCATCTGTAGAGCTGATGTTGAAGAGGTTTAATTCCATATAGATACATAAACACATAACAGTTCCATCTGTAGAGCTGATGTTGAAGAGGTTTAATTCCATATAGATACATAAACACATAACAGTTCCATCTGCAGAGCTGATGTTGAAGAGGTTTAATTCCATATAGATACATAAACACATAACAGTTCCATCTGTAGAGCTGATGTTGAAGAGTTTAATTCCATATAGTTTAATTCCATATAGATACATAAACACATAACAGTTCCATCTGTAGAGCTGATGTTGAAGAGGTTTAATTCATATTCCATATAGATACATAAACACATAACAGTTCCATCTGCAGAGCTGATGTTGAAGAGGTTTAATTCCATATAGATACATAAACACATAGCAGTTCCATCTGTAGAGCTGATGTTGAAGAGGTTTAATTCCATATAGATACATAAACACATAGCAGTTCCATCTGTAGAGCTGATGTTGAAGAGGTTTAATTCCATATAGATACATAAACACATAACAGTTCCATCTGTAGAGCTGATGTTGAAGAGGTTTAATTCCATATAGATACATAAACACATAGCAGTTCCATCTGCAGAGCTGATGTTGAAGAGGTTTAATTCCATATAGATACATAAACACATAGCAGTTCCATCTGTAGAGCTGATGTTGAAGAGGTTTAATTCCATATAGATACATAAACACATAACAGTTCCATCTGCAGAGCTGATGTTGAAGAGGTTTAATTCCATATAGATACATAAACACATAACAGTTCCATCTGTAGAGCTGATGTTGAAGAGATACATAAACACATAACAGTTCCATCTGCAGAGCTGATGTTGAAGAGGTTTAATTCCATATAGATACATAAACACATAGCAGTTCCATCTGCAGAGCTGATGTTGAAGAGGTTTAATTCCATATAGATACATAAACACATAGCAGTTCCATCTGCAGAGCTGATGTTGAAGAGGTTTGATTCCATATAGATACATAAACACATAACAGTTCCATCTGCAGAGCTGATGTTGAAGAGGTTTAATTCCATATAGATACATAAACACATAACAGTTCCATCTGTAGAGCTGATGTTGAAGAGGTTTAATTCCATATAGATACATAAACACATAGCAGTTCCATCTGCAGAGCTGATGTTGAAGAGGTTTGATTCCATATAGATACATAAGCACATAGCAGTTGTCTTCAGTGAGTAAAGCGATGGTAGCCTGGTCCCAGATCGGTTTGTGCTGTCTTGTCATCGCTTGTGGTCATTGTCATGTTTTGACACAACATAGGACTGGCTGTCCAGGACAAAACATCTCGTACAAGCCCATGACAATGACCATAGAAGTTGGCTATAGAGCACAAGCAGATCTGGGACCAGGCTAGAGCAATCTGGAAGCGTTTAGATTGTTGCATTGCGTGTGTAACAATGTTGCTTCCGTCCCTCTCTTTGCACCAACCTGGGCTTGAACCAAGGACCCTCTGAGCACCTCAACAGCTGCCTCCCACGACGCATCGCTCCAAAAGCCTCCGCAAGGGGAACAACTCCTTCAAGGTCTCCGAGCGTGTGACGTCACCGATTGAAACACTACTAACACGCACCGCTAACTAGCTAGCCATTTTACACCGGTTACACGTGTGTGATATACCCAAATAATTCACATAATTCACAGTTTAGGTGCCATAAGTGGAATATACAAATGCCTAAATCTACGCTATTATAAAAGACCAGCTAAAAACAGGATGACACACACACACACACAGTTTTTATGGGCTTATGACCTACAGTAAAGAGCACGGAGAGATGAGGTCACTACCAGCCGCACACACACATACACACTCACTCACACACACACACACTAGTGCTGAGCGATTAACCCGAAATGTCGTTTATTTTTCCGTTTTTAAACAACTAATTGATTCTAATTGAACTAATTGATTTAGTAACAAAACGGATGGCACTGTGATAAACTGCATCCAGTTTGCTGAGTAGAGTATTGGAAGCTATTTTGTAGATGACATCGCCGAAGTCGAGGATCGGTAGGATAGTCAGTTTTACTAGGGTAAGTTTGGCGGCGTGAGTGAAGGAGGCTTTGTTGCGGAATAGAAAGCCGATTCTAGATTTTATTTTAGATTGGAGATGTTTGATATGAGTCTGGAAGGAGAGTTTACAGTCTAGCCAGACACCTAGGTACTTATAGATGTCCACATATTCTAGGTCGGAACCATCCAGGGTGGTGATGCTAGTCGGGCGTGCGGGTGCAGGCAGCGAACGGTTGAAAAGCATGCATTTGGTTTTACTAGCGTTTAAGAGCAGTTGGAGGCCACGGAAGGAGTGTTGTAACGTGAGTGAAGGAGGCTTTGTTGCGGAATAGAAAGCCGATTCTAGATTTATTTTAGATTGGAGATGTTTGATATGAGTCTGGAAGGAGAGTTTAAAGTCTAGCCAGACACCTAGGTACTTATAGATGTCCACATATTCTAGGTGAAATCCAGGGTGGTGATGCTATGGCATTGAAGCTCATTTGGAGGTTAGATAGCACAGTGTCCATGGACGGGCCGGAAGTATACAGAATGGTGTCGTCTGCGTAGAGGTGGATCAGGGAATCGCCCGCAGCAAGAGCAACATCATTGATATATACAGAGAAAAGAGTCGGCCCGAGAATTGAACCCTGTGGCACCCCCATAGAGACTGCCAGAGGACCGGCAGCATGCCCTCCGATTTGACACACTGAACTCTGTCTGCAAAGTAGTTGGTGAACCAGGCAAGGCAGTCATCAGAAAAACCGAGGCTACTGAGTCTGCCGATAAGAATATGGTGATTGACAGAGTCGAAAGCCTTGGCAAGGTCGATGAAGACGGCTGCACAGTACTGTCTTTTATCGATGGTGGTTATGATATTGTTTAGTACCTTGAGCGTGGCTGAGGTGCACCCGTGACTGGCTCGGAAACCAGATTGCACAGCGGAGAAGGTACGGTGGGATTCGAGATGGTCAGTGACCTGTTTGTTGACTTGGCTTTCGAAGACCTTAGATAGGCAGGGCAGGATGGATATAGGTCTGTAATAGTTTGGGTCCAGGGTGTCTCCCCCTTTGAAGAGGGGGATGACTGCGGCAGCTTTCCAATCCTTGGGGATCTCAGACGATATGAAAGAGAGGTTGAACACGCTGGTAATAGGGGTTGCGACAATGGCGGCGGATAGTTTCAGAAATAGAGGGTCCAGATTGTCAAGCCCAGCTGATTTGTACGGGTCCAGGTTTTGCAGCTCGGTGGATGAATGATGGTTGCTAAATGATAAGCAGCAATGGGCAGTCACTACCATCATGTGACTTTTATTCATTTATGTATTCTGTGTTGTTACAGTATTCAACCCTCATAATGCATAGTGCATTTAATGTCACCCCAAAAATGTTAAACCGAAATCCAACCGACCTCAAAAAGCAATAATCGCTCAACACTAAACACAGCACACACACACACACACACACACACACACACACACACACACACACACACACACACACACACACACACACACACACACACACACACACACACACACACACACACACACACCTGTATATACAACACACACATATACAACACACACACATATAGACAACACACACACACACATACACACAAACACACGCACACATGGTCAATGTGGTAGGTGTAAAGAAATGGAACATTAAATTACATGTAGTACAGTAAAGCACACAAACACACTTCTGTAACACATATTCACTGAGTATACCAAACATCAGGAACCCCTGGCACTGATTGTGTTACACCCCTTTTGCCCCCAGAACAGCCTCAGTTCGTCAGGGCGTGGACTCTACAAGGTGTTGAAAGTGTTCCACAGGGATGCTGGCCCATGCACTCTCTGAATGGCACACATACACAATCCATGTCTCAATTGTCTCAAGGCCTGAAGATCCTTCTTTAACCTGTCTCCTCCCCTTTATCTACACTTATTGAAGTGAATTTAACAAGTGACATCAGTAAGGGATCGTAGACTTCACCTGGATTCACCCGGTCAGTCTATGTCATGGAAAAAGCAGGTGTTCTTAATGTTATGTATACTCAGTGTATAAAGTCTTTATTAAGTCCTCAGAACATCATGATTGATTCTTTGAGTGTACTGTATATGGTATATATGTACTTGTGTCTGAACAGAGCTAATGTACTGTGTTGCTACTCTCCCCTCTGCTACTCTAAACATTCCTTATTTTAGCCAGCACTCATCAGCCAGCTCACCAGTCCTAATCTCTCTCTCTCTCTCTCTCTCTCTCTCTCTCTCTCTCTCTCTGTCTCTCTCTCTATCTCTTTGTCTCTCTCTCTCTTTCTCTCTCTCTCTCTCTCTCTCTCTCTCTCTGTCTCTCTCTCTCTCTCTCTCTCTCTCTCTCTCTCTCTCTCTCTCTCTCTCTCTCTCTCTCTCTCTCTCTTTGTCTCTCTCTCTCTTTGTCTCTCTCTCTTTGTCTCTCTCTCTCTCTTTGTCTCTCTCTCTCTCTTTGTCTCTCTCTCTCTCTCTCTCTCTCTCTCTCTGTTTCTCTCGCTCTCTTTGTCTCTCTCTCTCTCAGCCCATTGTTGGTATAATAGCTCAGCCACTGGTTTATCACTGGCTTGTGTCTGTCTGTTGGGGCTGCAGAGGAAATGTTCAGAGCACTATCTAGGGCCCTGGCTGGAAAGGAGAGTGGCTGGATGTCTGGCCTGGCCTGAGCTGCACAATGTGCTCCAGTGCTCCCAGTCACAACAATGTCTGCCTGTCAGGCCTACAGGGTTTACATCATGGATCATCAACTGGATTCAGCCGCGGGCTGATTTTCTTCTTGAGCGAATGGTCAGGGGGCTGGAACATAATAAAAAATAATTTGACCTGATGACCAGAAGTATGTGGACACCTGCTCCTTAATCATGGGCATTAATATGGAGTTGGTCCCTCCTTTGCTGCCTCCACTCTTCTGGGAAGGCTTTCCACTAGATGGTGGAACATTGCTGCGGGGACTTGCTTCCATTTACCCACATGAGCATTATTGAGGTCGGGCACTGATGTTGGGCGATTAGGTCTGGCTTGCAGTTGGTGTTCCAATTCATCCCAAAGGTGTTCGATGGGGTTGACGTCAGTTTTTCCACACTGATCTCGACAAACAATTTCTGTATGGACCTCGCTTTGTGCACTGCAGGGTTTTGTCATGCTGAAGCAGGAAAGGGCCTTCCCCAAACTGTTGCCACAAAGTTGAAAGCACAGAATCATCTAGAATGTCATTGTATGCTGTAGCGTTAAGATTACCCTTCACTGGAGCTAAGGGTCATAGCCCAAATCATGAAAAACAGCCCGAGACCATTATTCCTCCTCCACCAAACTTTACAGTTGGCATTATGCATTGGGGCTGGTAGTGTTCTCCTGGCATCCGTCAAACCCAGATTTGTCAGTTGGAATGCCAGATGGTGAAGCTTGATTCATCACTCCAGAGAATGCATTTCCACTGCTCCAGAGTCCAACACCACTCCAGGCGACGCTTGGAATTGCACATGGTGATCTTAGGCTTGTGTGCGGCTGCTCGGTCATGAAAACCCATTTCATGAAGCTCCCGACGAACAGTTATTGCTTCCAGAGGCAGTTTGGAACTCGGTAGTGAGTGTTGCAACCGAGGACAGACGATTTTTATGCGCTACGCACTTCAGCACTCGGCGGTCCAACCATTTCATGGCTGAACCATTGTTGCTCCTAGACATTTCAGCACTAGCATGGCCGACATTTGATGAACTGACTTGTTGGAAAGGTGGTCTGCTATGACAGTGCCATGTTGAAAGGCACGGAGCTCTTGGAGGTCTATGGAGAATGCATTGCTGTGTGCTCAATGTTCAACGTGCATATATTATGACCACATTTTCTGACATTTTTGTTTGTTTTGGACTTCGGAATCCGACTGTTCGGGTACACAAAAAAATCTGGATGCAAGCCGAAGTCGCTAAGAGACGTGTACGCCCCTTCGTAGGTGATTGGTCAACAGGAGGGATTCTTCAAAAAGTCTTTGTTGTCATTCAACGACAGACGACTCGTTTTCATGGACATTTTTTATTTGAGAAATACTGCACTAAACATCTTGGTTAGTTGGAAAATTGCGGAACTAAGATCTCCTCAGCAAAAATATCAAAATGAATGAAAGATTTCTTGAGTTATTTTAGATCATTTCAGACTATTTTGAGGAAGTGTATACTAGCTACAACATCTCAAAATGGACTAACAGTACTTTTCCAACTTTGACATTTTTTTTTCAAGCGGAGGTATTTTAAGGGAGTTTGCGAACACATTCGTTCGGTTCGCTTAGCCGACTACTGACTCAATAATCCATGCTTTCTGGGAATGCCTTAAAGTCTGGAAGTTGTGGGCGGAGCTAGAAAGTTGACTGTCTGAAGTATGACAATGTAAACATACTTTTAATCCGTCTGTCTGCATATTTCAAGACATAGCATATGGGGGTGTAGTGAGACACCCAATGGGCTGGACGATTCTCTTCTCATCACTCATCTTGAGAAACATATACTAAAACGTGGAAACGAATCAATCTGCCACCGTTAACATAATGAAAAATCGACTGATTTATTATTGAAATATTGAAAGTGCGTGGGCTACAGAGAGAAACAAAAAGGTGCAGTTTCAGGCCAGGTGGTGGAAAGTGATGGGGGTGTGTGCTAGTGTCTCTGGGCAGGGTGTGATGTCGTTGATGTTTGTACGACGTTGCCGTTTGCATGCGTCTGTGGACAGTACTAGACCAGGACTGAAGAAAGACCAGGAAACCTTTATACTACTGAGCCAGTAGTATCACCCAGTTCGGTGCCCATTCATTGGTTGTCAACGCCAGTGACCTGGATTGAAAGGAAGATTGTGATTGGCCACTACAGGTTGCAATATTGGAGCCCCTAACCTTGCCACAGCTTTTTATTGTACAACCTTGGCTCGTCCATGTCACCATTTCCCGTGTTGACTAGTTGTTTGAAGACTGGAGAGCTTTTCTTAGTTAGGCCAACAAATAGGTCTGTTTTTCCCTCTTGATGTCCTGGGAGCCGTGCTACTGCCATTTGGCCAGGCAGAGGGAACCACAGCCAGAGAGGAGTGGAACAACATGATGGAAACTCACTATAAAAAGAAAATAAACAAAATCCCATTTTTACAGCAGCAACGTGAGGGAGGACGACACACAGCTAAAGATGAGAGGAGAACAGGAGAAGACAGAGAGAGAGAGAGAGAGAGAGAGAGAGAAGCACTGGAAGAGAAGAGCTTCATTTGACTAAGAAAGAGACAACAGGCAGTGTTCATGAATGATGTTATTATACCTCGGACCAGAGGAATGAGTTGAGTAAAATACAACGACATTATTTGCTCATTTGCTTTATTCTGACATGTTTTATTTTTTGGAAGACCTCGACATCTCCTGTTGCTTTGTGTTACGTGTTACACAATGTATGTTTAGGTTGTTTTGCATTGTTGTTGGTGACTGTGATGTACGGAAAATGTCTAATAAAATGTTTGAAAGAAAGGGGGGGGGGAACGTTTTTCTTTTTTCTTTCTGTCTTTAAGACAAGGCCATTAGCTTTACCTCTCCCTCTTTGGCTCTGTCTTTCCCCTCCTCTTCTCCCTCTTCCTTTCCTAGTAACACTGTGTGTGGTCTGTTTAGCTGTGGTGTTGTGCTGGAGCTGACAAAGCAGACACCTGCGGGTGAAGGCTAGTTACTGTGGTCGATGGCGTTGCAATGGAAACAGGAAAAGAAACCTACCCTCCACTTACACTCTTAATCACAATATGTATACTGCATAATAATGTTATAATCATATATATCATATTCAATATTCACATCCCATGATTCACCATTGCCATTTTTTAACAGGGTTTATAGTGAGTGGTTTAGTTGGCTGTGTTCACATTTTCAACAAACTCATCTCTCCACCAGCCTGTAAAATCCACTCTGGTCAAGTGAGTATGAGTGAGACGTAGGCCAGCACATGGTGGCAGTGGGTGCAGACTGTGTGTGTGCATATGCACGTGTGTGCACTGTGTGTGTGTGTACGGCGTGTGTGCGTGTGTTTGTGAGCGTGTGGGACAGTGGCTTCGGATCGTGTGAGTGTGGCTAGACAGTGATCTTTAAATCACTGGGGCTAAAGGATTGGTGGCTGTTCATCTACTGTACGTCACACAAAAACGCCTTTCAGGAGAGGCTTCATTTTACATGGTGTGATGCTCCGGACGTGTGCGTACCGTACGTACACGTGTGTTTGCTTGTGTGAGTACAGTAATATGCGTCTCCTCGCGGTTTTCTTGATGATGACAGTATAAAGATCTAAAATGCACGCTCTCATCTTGTGGATTCTCTATGTGAGGAGGACTAACCAGAAGAACCCCATGCAGGCAACATGTTTACACTCTGTTGGTCAGTGCTGGCCTCAGTGTGTGTGTGTCTGTCTGTCTGTGTGTGTGTGTGTGTGTGTGTGTGTGTGTGTGTGTGTGTGTGTGTGTGTGTGTGTGTGTGTGTGTGTGTGTGTGTGTGTGTGTGTGTGTGTGTGTGTGTGTGTGTGTGTGTGTGTGTGTGTGTGTGTGTGTGTGTGCGTGCGTGCGTGTGTGTGTTTGCGCGTGCGTCGACTTCAACCATCCATAGCTGATCCAGGGACCACTAGCCATAATTGTTGAGCAGTGTTTTCCATCCTGCTTGGATCTGTAAAACTAGCCACGTTCACAGCACGCTGTCAAGAAGACAGACAGAGGCTGGGGCTGTTGCAGTAGTAGGCTACTACAGCTTGTGCAGGGCTCAGTTAGTAGAAGTGTGGCAATGCCAAGGTCATGGGTTCATTTCCTTCATTGATCACATACACACACTAAATTGTATGTGCTTACTGTACTTTAAGTTGCATTTTTAATTATAGATGCAAATTCTAAAAAGGAAGGAAGCTCGTCCTAAATATTTTCCGGGCAGGGTGTTCTTCTTCTTCCTCCCTTGGTTTTACAGATGGACTAACCAAATCATGGTGTTGTTTTGCTGACTGTCAAAACAGACTGAAGGAGCTGAGTGAAAACATCCGCTTGCACACATCGGATCCACAGGCATCGGGAGATCTCAATCACTCATGGTGTTTCCCACAGACAAGACAGACTGTGTGTGTGTGTGTGTGTGTGTGTGTGTGTGTGTGTGTGTGTGTGTGTGTGTGTGTGTGTGTGTGTGTGTGTGTGTGTGTGTGTGTGTGTGTGTGTGTGTGTGTGTGTGTGTGTGTGTGTGTGTGTGTGTGTGTGTGTGTCAAGCAGCGCGGCGGGTACTGTGGACAGATGTGATCTGTCTACACACAACATGCCGTCTGTTTACTTTGGGAAATACCACAGGGAAATCAACTGGAAGAAGAGAACAGGAGAGAGGAAGGGATAGAAAGAGAGAGATGGGAGGAAAGAGAATGGAGGAGACGGGGAAGTGAGGGAAAGAGAGAAAGCGGGAGAGGGCCTGGGGATAGAGAATGAGACTGTAGTGTGTGTGTGTAACTATCTGTGTGACGGTAGAGGTGTAAAGCCCACACAGACATCCACAAGACAAGGGAGTTACAGAGAGGAGGAGTGTTGAAGCAACACCAGGCTGTCTATTGTTGTTGTCAGAGGGAGAGAGACCCACCACAGGTTCTTCATGTGACTTCTCTACTTCCAAGGGACAGCGAACCGGAGAGCCAAGTCCGGCTTGTCCAGAAAACAACACCCCCTCACTTCCTCCCCTCTACTCCTTTGTGAGTCATCAGGTGTCACATTCATGTCCCTGGGCCAGCTTCTTCTGAGGTGAACAGGAGATGAGCGGTGAGCCCTGATACCCGGGGTGATGTCATAGACAGACAGTCAATCGCCCTGACAGTGTTCAGCTGAAGACAGAGATCGAGCTTGTAGGCGGAGAGAACGGAGAAAGACGGGGGAGAGGAGGAAAGAGAGAAAGAAGAGAGGGGAAGGGAGGAAGAATGGGAAAGGAGGAAAAGAGACAGAGCGGGGGGGGCTGAGCTGGATTTCATGGAGCTGAAAAACAGAGGGGTGTGGGTTTTAGGGTTGTAAGGCTGGAGGGTTGTAGGGCTGGAGGGTTGTAGAGTTGTAGGGCTGGAGGGGGGCAGAGTGATGACTATACCAGACACAGACAGAGGAGAGGGAGTAGAAAACAGCAGAGGAGAGAGGAGGGAAAAACAGCTGTACAGTACAGAGTTTTATAGACAAACACAAACCCATACCACTCAATCCGTGGTGCATGCGAGAGTGTGCCTGTGTGTATGTGTGCGTGTGTGTCTGTACACACTCTCTGGCCTTCCTCAGTTGCTGGCTTGTTTATGTAATGAATGGGTGTTTCCCTCTGTCGTGATCTAGCCAAGGTTAAACCCTAGCACTGTGCTAAACCACAGGAGAAAACACACTTCTGCCCTGGTCGTTAGACTCTACTGTGAGATTCTGCAGTGCGATATGACTGTTAGTTTCTACTGTGATATTCTACTTTTATATTCTATTGTCACAGTAGGTGTTTTCCTGTGTCTATTGTGCCCACATTGTACATATTTGGTAGTACTGGCCTCGGCTCGTTGAGGTCCTCGCTTGAGACTCAAGCCGTTCTTCACACCTTTCTTGTGTTGGTGGTAACCCAGAGCTTTGTGCAAAAAAAATGAGTGAGTTATGCATTAGTATCTGACGTTCCTATTGGTCTTCATGAGTATCTGACGTTCCGATTGGTCAGAGGTGTTAATGCTTTCAACAACAACAAAAACATCCCTCCATCCAATTGAATTGATATCAATAATACATAGATAGATAATGTTGTCACCTCACAGTTTTAGAAGCGTACTGGGTGACACTTAATTTGGATGGTCAGGATTTTCCATCTGTAGATGCTCCACAGACGGTCATACTATCAACAAACTATCTGTCGGTAAGCAACCGCTTGGTAAGGTTACGGTTAGAGTTAGGTTTAGAATAAGGGTTAGGGTGAGGGTTAAGTTAGGGGTTATGGTGAAGGTTAAGTTAAGGATTAGGGTTAGTAGATAGTTAGTTGAAATGCTACTGATAGTCTGCAGATGGACTATCCAAATGAAGTGTTACCCCACAGTGCCCCCTGCTGTTGACTGAATAAACTGAAGGAAACTAACCACAAGAGTCCGCCAAAATAGAACAAACTATTTATATACATATATATTATACAATGAACAAAAAGATGAACTCAACCTGTAAAGTGTTGGTCCCATGTTTCATGAGCTGAAATAAAAGATCCCAGACATTTTCCAGATGCACAAAAATATTATTTCTCACAGATTTCAGTGAGCATTTCTCCTTTGCCAAGATAATCCACCCAACAGAATGAACGGGGGATCTTACGTTTCATTCGACTGCAGGGTTTAAGATGATCTTGGCAAAGGAGAAATGCTCACTAAAATCTGTGAGAAATAAGATCACTGTTATCCAGGTGCTTCTCTGTCTAATGGACATTACATCAGTCGAACGTCTTGTCATCTAATGTTTCTAACGTTGCACTTTCGGAGGTTAGAGATCATCATTTCGGTGGTTAGAGATCATCATTTCGGGGGTTAGAGATCATAATTTCGGTGGTTAGAGATCATCATTTTGGTGGTTAGAGATCATCATTTCGGTGGTTAGAGATCATCATTTCGATGGTTAGAGATCATCATTTCGGTGGTTAGAGATCATCATTTCGGTGGTTAGAGATCATCATTTTGATGGTTAGAGATCATCATTTCGATGGTTAGAGATCATCATTTCGATTAGGTTAGAGATCCTTTGAATTGTGCGGTGGGGTTGTAGGTATGTTACATTTGGTCCCGTTTTTGAAATGAGTTCTTTAGAGAGTCTAAGCCATTAGGAGTGGGGGATTCCAAGCTGACAAATGGAATTGTTTTAAGATGGTCATGCCAGTGATCATTTGGCTATTTGAGTTTGAATTGTAGGACTCCTTTAGGTATAAAAAAAATGCAACACAAATATTTGATCAAATACCTGGCACCTTCCACAGCAGATAAAGATGGCTGCCATAGGCAGGTGCGGTGGATTGAATTGACGGATGTTGATGGGGATTTTTTTATTATGTTACTTAAATTGACGCAGCAGTGCGTCAAAAGACTCTAGGGGGTTAAATAAAAATATCAGGCCTGTCGTATTCTTGAGAATCCTACAGTGAAATAACTGACATTACACATTTACAGCAGCTGTTGGTACAGAATGTGTTGAGCAGCTTTCAAACAGTTCCTTTAATAACCAAACATTCCGGTTCAACGTTTTCGGAGGCAGATATAACAAAAGAGTCAATGACACCATGTCTATAACAGTTACACATGTCTTATGAGATTCTCAACCCCCCTCCCCTCCTTCCTGATTTCTCTTATTTGACCCAACACACACCAACAGCAGATGCTTGAAGAACCTAGACCCTACTAGGTTCTTCAAGTCCCCCCCACACAGTCCCCCTTGAGACACAGCAAGAAAGAAAGACAGAAGTGCCTGTCTATAAGAAGACAGTTAGTGAGAGAATCTAGAGGGGTGGAAAGGTCATGACCCCTGTATCGACCTCCCTGGGGCATTTTCATATCCTTAAAAGAAAGGGAAAAAACAAAGAACTCTCTCTCTCTCTCTGTCTCTCCACCCCCCCACTCCCTTTTGCCCCTCCACCGCCAATTCTCATTGAGTAACGGTCACTTTGGTCAAAGATGGATTCCAGCTCTCTCTCCTTCCCTCTCTCCTTCCCTCTCTCCTTCCCTCTCTCATGCCCTCTCTCTCCCCCATTTTCTCTACCTCTGTCTGATTCAGTTAAAGAAGTACATGGTGGTGTGTACTGCTCCTCCCCACTCCTCTCTTTTCCTCTCCTCTCCTCTCCTCTCCAGCTCTTCTGCCTTCATAGGGATTTGAGTCCACATTCTCCGCAGCAGCTGTGACTAACTAATGTGTCAGCCTGGTGGGATGGAGAGATGGGCAGGGTGGTCACAGCATACACACAAACCCTCCGTGCCTCCCACCCGCTGAGCAGGAATTTTGTCGCCGTGCCTGTTTCAGCGTGCCAAATCTGCTCTGAGTTACCGCGGTAAGGGACGTGCTGGTCCCCCAAACCCAGAGGAGACCGAGGTGAACAGATTACACATACACACACTAATGCAGACACGTACATCCACCCCAATCCAAAACATCGAGCACCACGCACAGATCTGGAACACAGCTGCCCAACCAATGGAAGGCTATGTGTGTGAGTATGCACGGACACGTGCATGCGTGCATGTGTGTGTGGATTCAAATGGGCCAGAGCAGAACCAGAGTGAGAGGAGGGAGGACTGGGCCCATACCACTGATCACCAGACCCCTGCCTCTCCATTATAAGTAATTGAGACCAGGAGGGAGATGGAGAGGTCAGGGCTGTACAGTATGGGGATCAGTGGGATGCATCCTCACTGGAGCACGGAGATTCCACACACCAGTGTGGGTTACTGAGAACTAGAATGTTCTCATGGGCAGGAGAAGGCCAGCAGAGCGCGAGAATTCCATTGTGATTTCATTACCATTCCCTTTTCTCCCGAACTTTAGAATTGTGAATGAATAGGGAAATGAAACAGAATCTTATTTTGAACTGCAAGTACTGTTCCAGACCTCCTGATTCCCCACTACAGCCCTGACCGATACAGGCCCGGCTACTGACACAGCTCCTGACACAGCTCCTGACACAGCTCCTGACACAGCCCACCACCCAGTGTAGCATAGGCTACTCCTGTTAACTCTTCCTTACACAGTCAAGTCAGGTTTATATACAGTGCATTTCGCATTGGTCTCAAGGCACTTTTACATATTTTTATTATACTGTATATACTATACAAAAAGAGTGACTTGACTGAGGGCATATTACTCTGTGCTTTGGGTCACGGTCATCCTCTGTTTGTCAGTGTAAAACCAGACAGAGGGAGAATTGCAATTGGATTCCCTCGATTCCTCGGGTCGTCTCCTCCGTTCTCTGCTCTCCTCTTTTAGAAGTAAGGGCAAAGATAACCGAGGAGGGGCGGGAAAGCGAGGGAACGGTGGAAATAATGCGTGACGTGAGGCTACTTCTCCACTCGTGCATCAGTCGAGTGACGCTGACAGAGGAATCCCAAAACACGTGTGTGAAGTGGTATTTTTTTGGCTAGTTGTTCTAGTTGTTTGATAGCGGTAGGTGTTGTTTTTAAACGTGCGCGTGCTTTTCTTCTCCGAGAACACCACTGCTGACACAAAGGGGGTGTGGTGGATTTCAAAACTCTTCCGGGGTAGGATACGCCTGAGTATTTCTATTCCGGAGGAGGCAGTGGAGGAAAGGATCAAACGTGAATTGACAGTCTCCTACATATGGCGGTCACTTATCGGTTCCTGGGTCACGGCGAAGAGGAGGAAGAAGGAGTCGAGGAGAGAACAAACTCTCCGATTGAGCATCGCCCCCCCAGACTGTTGCCTGCTTCTTCCAACAGTGTCTATCCCAATTTAAGAAGTGAAGTTGTAGTACTGGCTCTATCCAGCAGGGGACACTGGTGCTCTGTCTCGCTCCCCCAGGGGGTTGACAAGGGAACCATCTCTAGGTTCCGGCCTCTCCATCCTAGGCAGGTAGTGGTTGGAACGCAGTTATCAGTGCTCGCTTGGCCAGTGCATTCTGTGTTAAACACCGCTGCTCACAGGAGCACTCCCTCCCTCTCTTTTCTCCTCTCACTGAATGCAATAGGGAACAGGCGCGGGTTGTAATTACAGTAATGAATGATTGTACTCTGTCATTCTGCGCGTGTCATGTGTTTTCACTCTTCCCCACCCTGTTCCGATACATGTGAAATCTAATTGCATTTGTCACATGCGTCGTAAACAGCAGGTGTAGACTAACAGGGAAAATCTTACTTTACGGGCCCTTCCCAGCAATGCAGAGAGAGAAAGAATAGAAAAAGAATAACACAAGGAATAAAATACACATTGAATAACGATAACTTGGCTATATACACGGAGTAACAGTACCTAGTCGGTGTGCAGAGGTACGGGGTAATTGAGGTCGGTATGTACAGTACATGTAGGTAAGTCAGCATTTCACTGTAAGGTCTACCACCTGTAGTATTCGGCGCAGGTGACAAATAAACTTGGACTTGATTTGATTTAAAGTGACTGGGCAACGGGATAGATAATAAACAGCAGCGTATGTGGTGAGACAAAGTGTTATAGTCCGGTCAATGCAGGTTAGCTATTTGGCACGGTTAGCTATTTGGCACGGTTAGCTATTTGGTTAACTATTTAGCAGTCTTATGGCTTGGGAGTAGAAGCTGTTCGGGTCCTTTTGGTTCCAGACTTGGTACATCGGTATTGCTACCCATGTGGTGGCAGAGAGAACAGTCTATGACTTGGGTGACCATTTTTATGTGTGTGTGTGTGTGTGTGTGTACGCGAGCATGCGTGTGTGTGTGTGTGTGTGTGTGTATGTGAAGATGACTTTATGATTGATATATTGGGGCACATAAAAATACCTCTGGGGCATACACGTGTGTCTGGAATGTGTGTGTGTACCGTATCATACATCTACAGCTAAGTATAACAACTCAGCCCCCCCCTCTCTCTCTCTCTCTCTCTCTCTCTCTCTCTCTCAATTTAAATTTAAGGGGCTTTATTGGAATGGGAAACATATGGTTACATTGCCAAAGCAAGTGAAATAGATAATAAAAAAAGTGAAATAAGCAATTCATAATGAGCATTAAACACACTCACAAAAGTCCCAAATAATAAAGACACTTCAAATGTAATATTATGTATTTATACAGTGTTGCAATGATGTGCAAATAGCTAAAGTACAAAAGGGAAAATAAATAAACCTAAATATAGGTATTTACTATAGTGTTTGTTCTTCACTTGTTGCCCTTTTCTTGTGGCAACAGGTCACAAATCTTGCTGCTGTGATGGCACACTGTGGCATTTCACCCAATAGATATGGTAGTTTATCAAAATTGGATTTGTTTTCAAATTCTTTGTGGGTCTGTGTAATCTGAGGGAAGTATGTGTCTCTAATATGGTCATACATTTGGCAGGAGGTTAGGAAGTACAGCTCAGTTTCCACCTCATTTGTGGGTGCCCATAGCCTGCCTTCTCTTGAGAGCCAGGTCTACCTCTGGCGGCCTTTGTCAATAGCAAGGCTATGCTCACTGAGTCTGTACATAGTCAAAGTTTTCCTTGATTTAGGGTCAGTCCACTGTGTACTCTCTGTTTAGGGCCAAATAGCATTCTAGTTTGCTCAGTTTTTTAGTAAATTATTTCTGTTTTCTCATGATTTGTTTGGGTCTAATTGTGTGGCTGTCTTGGGGCTATGTGGAGTCTGTTTGTGTTTGTGAACAGAGCCCCGGGACCAGCTTGCTTAGGGGGCTCTTCTGCAGTTTAATTTCTCTATAGGGGATGGCTTTGTTATGGAAGGTTTGGGAATCGCTTCCTTTTTGGTGGTTGTAGAATTTAATGGACCTTTTATGGATTTTTGATAATTAGCGGGTATCGGGCTAACTCTGCTCTGCATGCATTATTTGGTGTTTCACGTTGTACACGGAGGATAGTTTTGCAGAATTCTGCATGCAGAATCTTAATTTGGTGTTTGTCTCATTTTGTGAATTCTTGGTTGGTGAGTGGACCCCAGATCTCACAACTATAAAGGGCAATGGGTTCTATAACTGATTAAAGTATTTTTTGCCAGATCCTAATTGATATGTTGAATTTTATGTTCCTTTTGATGGCATAGAAGGCTCTTCTTGCTTTGTCTCTCAGATCGTTCACAGCTTTGTGGAAGTTACCTGTGGCGCTGATGTTTACACCGAGGTATGTATCGTTTTTTGTGTGCTCTAGGGCAACGGTGTCTAGATGAAATTTGTATTCGTGGTCCTGGCAACTGGGCCTTTTTTGGAACACCCATTGTTTTTGTCTTACTGAGATTTACTGTCAGGGCCCAGGTCTGACAGAATCGGTTCTAGGTTCCAGGTGCTGCTGTTGGGGACAGAAGCAGCAGATCATCAGCAAACAGTAGACATTTGACTTCAGATTCTAGTAGGGTGAGGCCGGGTGCTGCAGATTGTACAGTGCCCTCTTCAATTCGTTGAAATATATGTTGAAGAGGGTGGGGCTTAAGTTGCATCTTGGATTTCATAACGTCGTATGCTTTTCCCCCCAACACTATATTCAATCAATTTGTATAGCAGACCCTCATGCCAAATTGAGTCGAAAGATTTTTTGAAATCAACAATGCATGAGAAGACCTTGCCTTTGTTTTGGTTTGTGTGTTTGTCAATTGGGTGTTCAGGGTGAATACGTGGTCTGTCGTACGGTAATTTGGTAAAAAGCCAATTTGACATGTGCTCAGTACATTGTTTTCACTGAGGAAATATATGAGTCTGCTGTTAATGATAATGCAGAGGATTTTCCCAAGGTTGCTGTTGATTCATATCCCTCGGTAGTTATTGGGGTCAAATTTTTCTCCACTTTTAAGGATTGGGGTGATCAGTCCTTGGTTTCAAATATTGGGGAAGATGCCAGAGCTGAGGATGATGTTAATGAGTTTAAGTATAGCCAATCAGAATTTGTGGTCTGTATATTTTACCCCACAGGCCTTTCTGGGTTGGAGGGTTGTTATTTTGTCCTGTAGTTCGTTCAAGGTAATTGGAGAATCCAGTGGGTTCTGGTAGTCTTTAATAGTTGATTCTAAGATATGTGTTTGATCATGTATATGTTTTAGCTGTTTGGTCTTTGTTATAGAGACAAAAGGATTAGAGAAGTGGTTTATCCACACATCTCCATTTTGGATAGATAACTCTTTGTGTTGTTGTGTGTTTTGAGTTTTCCAATTTTCCCAGAAGTGGTTAGATTTGTATTGATTCTTCAATTACATTGAGCAGATTTCTGACGTGCTGTTCCTTCTTCTTCCGTAGTGAATTTCTGTCTTTAGTGATTCACCATAGTGAAGGCGTAGACTCGGGTTTTCTGGGTCTCTGTTTTTGGTTGGATAGGTTCTCAATTTCTTTCTTAGGGTTTTGCATTCTTCATCAAACCATTTGTTATTGTTGGTTAATTTTCTTAGGTTGTCTGCTTGACATTTTTTTATTTCATAGGGAAGCTGAGAGGTCAAATATACTGTTTAGGTTTTCTACTGCCAAGTTTACACCTTCACTATTACAGTGAAACCTTTTGTCCGGGGATTGTCTAGAAAGGATGGAATTTGTTGTTGCCTAATAGTTTTTTGGTAGTTTTCCACACATTCTTCCTTCCATCTATAGCATTTCTTAATATTATTCAGTTTCTTTGGCTTCGATGCCTCATGATTGAGCACAGCTCTGTTTAAGTAGAGTGTGATTTTGCTGTGATCTGATAGGGGTGTCAGTGGGCTGACTGAACGCTCTAAGAGACTCTAGGTTGAGGTCAGTGATAAAGTAGTCTACAGTACTACTGCCAAGAGATGAGCTATAGGTGTACCTACCATAGGAGTCCCCTCAAAGCCTACCATTGACTATGTACATACCCAGCGTCCGACATAGCTGCAGGAGTTGTGACCCATTTTTGTTGGTTACAGTTTGTTGTCGTAGTTGTGTCTATGGGGGGCATATGGGGGAGTGAGTGCTGTCACCTCCAGGTAGGTGTTTGTCCCCCTGTGTGCTGAGGGTATTGGGTTCTTGTCCCGTTCTAGCATTTAGGTCAACACAGACTAGCACATTTCCCTGAGCCTGAAAATGTCCTTCCTCTAGGATGTCATCGTTAAAGTAAGGGAATTCTATTGGGGGATATAGGTAGCACACATGAGGACATTTTTCTCTGTTGAGATCATTTCCTTATTCATTTCTAGCCAGATGTAAAATGTTCCTGTTTTGATTAATTTAATAGAGTGGAATAGGTCTGCTCTATATCAAATTAGCATACCCCCTGAGTCTCTTCCCTGTTTCACACCTGGTAGTTTGGTGGTTACTAGCTATCTGTAACCTAGAGGGCAACCAGTGGGTCCGTCTCCTTTATGTTTCTTGCAGGATGACAATGTCTGTATTTCTGATTTCTTTGATGAAGTCTGGGTTCCTGCTCTTTAGGTCAAAGGCAGATGACCTCAGACCTTATATATTCCAAGATGAGATAGTAAAAGCGTTGTGTTCCATAGTGTCTAGTGTTGTTTTTGTGTGGTTTATGTACGGACCATCACAGTATGTGTGAGCAGAGCATGTTGAGCATCTGATACATACCTTTTAGGTCGCAGGATGGGGCTTGGGCTGGTGTAATAGCGGGGGTTGCTGTCATGTTAAGGTCCGTGCCGCAAGGGCGGGGGGCTTGGGCAGGGCAGAAGGGTCATAGGTCTGATATGGGGTGGCCTACATAGGGTGTGCCAGGGTATGCTTGGGGTGGTCTTAGCTGGTTGGGGTGTGGCTGGTGATGCTGTGGTCTGGGTCTAGGTCCTCTTGGCGTGGGTTCTCTCTCTGCATGTCCTTCGGGAGGGGGTCTTGCAGGTCTAGGAGGGTGTCTCGCTGGTCTGGGCAGGGTGTCTTTTGCTCTGTTTCTCCTGTGTGAGGTGCTGGGGCTGCAGCTGAGGGTGATGTCCTTCAGAGTCCAGGCAAAAGTTAGGATTGCTGCCTTGTAGAGGTGGATTTGGTCGTAAAGGCTGTTCAAGTCCAGGGTGGAGTGGTGGGCCAGGTACAGTGGCTTGCGAAATTATTCACCATTATTCACCATTTTTCCTATTTTGTTGCCTTAAAACCTGGAATTAAAATATATTTTTTTTGGGGGGGTTGTATCACTTGATTTACCCAACATGCCTAACATTTTGAAGATGCCAAATATATTTTAAGGTGAAACAAACAAGAAATAAGAAAAAAAACGGAAAACTTGAGTGTGCATCACTATTCACCCCTCCCAAAGTCAATACTTTGTAGAGCCACCGTTTACAGCAATTACAGCTGCAAATCTCTTGGGGTGTGTCTCTATAAGCTTGGCACATCTAGCCACTGGGATTTTTGGCCATTCTTCAAGGAAAAACTGCTCCAGCTCCTTCAAGTTGAAGGGGTTCCGCTGGTGTACAGCAATCTTTAAGTCATACCACAGATTCTCAATTGGATTGAGGTCTGGGCTTTGACTAGGCCATTCCAAGACATTTAAATGTTTCCCCTTAAACCACTCGAGTGTTGAACAGTATGCTTAGGGTCATTGTCCTGCTGGAAGGTGAACCTCCGTCCCAGTATCACATCTCTGGAAGACTTGAAACAGGTTTCCCTCAAGAAATTCCCTGTATTTAGCACCATCCACCATTCCTTCAGTTTTGACCAGTTTCCCAGTCCCTGCCGATGAAAAACATGTTCTCTGGGTGATGAGAGGTGTTGGGTTTGCACAGACATAGTGTTTTCCTTGATGGCCCAAAAGCTACATTTTAGTCTCATCTGACCAGAGTACCTTCTTCCATATGTTTGGGGAGTCTCCCACATGCCTTTAGGCGAACACCAAACGTTTTTGCTTATTTTTTTCTTTAAGCAATGGCTTTTTCTGGCCACTCTTCCGTAAAGCCCAGCTCTGTGAAGTGTACGGCTTAAAGTGGTCCTATGGACAGATACTCCAATCTCCGCTGTGGAGCTTTGTAGCACCTTCAGGGCTATCTTTGGTCTCTTTGTTGTCCCTGACCTGTTTAAAGAGCTCCTTTGTCTTCATGGTGCCGCTTCCTTGGTGGTGTTGCAGACTCTGGGACCTTTCAGAACAGATATATATATACTGAGACCATGTGACAGATAATGTGACACTTAGATTGCACACAGGTGGACATTGTTGAACTAATTATGTGACTTCTGAAGGTAATTGGTTGCACCAGATCTTATTGAGGGGCTTTATAGAAAAGGGGGTGAATACATACGCACGCACCACTTTTCCATTTTCCATTTTTATTATTTTTTTAAACAAGTTATTTTTTTCATTTCACTTCACCAATTTTGACTATTTTGTGTACGTACATTATATGAAATCCAAATAAAAATCCATTTAAATTACAGGTTGTTATGCAACAAAATAGGAAAAATGCCAAAGGGGGTGAATACTTTTGCAAGGCACTGGAAACATTCTGTTTTTAGGCACAGTCTCGTGAAATGCTTGCATTCACCTGCTGTAAGGTGGCAGTGTGAAAGTATTTTCGTGGTAGCAGGGTGGAGATTACCACTTGTGCGTTGGGGAAAGTGGAAGAAGCTTTTTCAATCACTCCCTTGAGTGCTGTTGCCATCCTTAATTGCTGGGCCCTCAGGTCATTTGTGCCTGTGTGAATTATGATGTGGCTGGGGGACCTTAGTCTGTCCTCTGACAATAGCTCCAGGACATGCCTTGTGTTTGGGGACCAAGGTTTAGCCACTTTGTGTTTGGGAAAAAGTTTATCCTATTGAATGTATTTGCCATTTGAGTCAATGAGGAGCACAGTCTCTGGCTTTTGTGTGTCCTCAGTGGATGTGTGTGTGTGTGTGTGTGTGTGTGTGTGTGGGTGGGGGGTGGGGTGGGGGCTGTTAATAGGGGGTGGGGTCTGTTGGGTTGTGGGATTGTCCTGCTCTCTGTCACACCTCAGCTTTCTGACCTCATCCTTCAGTGCCATCTGTACCCCTTTAAGTTCTCTTACCTCAGTCCGTAGAGCAGCCAGCTCTCTGACAGCTGTCCATCTCCACCTTCTGCCCTCCAGCCTCTGTGAATGTATCTCTCTCGGTGATAGAGGAGCAGTGCAGTTGTGGGACCTGGGTGTGTTCAGTGCTGGAGGGGGGAGAATATACGAGGTTGTTTCAATTTCTTCCAGTATTTGGAGTTTCCACTCTGGGCCAATATCCTCTCTCTTGACATAGTGGTAGTGTGCTCTTATATCACTGTGCCATGCCAGGGGATGATCTGTGTGGAAATGTGTAGCGCTCAGCAAATAGTGTCTCTGAACTGTCCTCGAGGAGCTTTTTTTGTACTTATTCCTTGCAGGGTTTTTTTTTCAGTTTATTTTTAATTTTACCCCTTTTTCTCCCCAATTTCGTGGTATCCAATTGTTTTTAGTAGCTACTATCTTGTCTCATCGCTACAACTCCCGTACGGGCTCGGGAGAGACGAAGGTTGAAAGTCATGCGTCCTCCGATACACAACCCAACCAAGCCGCACTGCTTCTTAACACAGCGCGCATCCAACCCGGAAGCCAGCCGCACCAATGTGTCGGAGGAAACACCGTGCACCTGGCAACTTTGGTTAGCGCGCACTGCGCCCGGCCCGCCACAGGGGTCGCTGTTGCGAAATGAGCGCCCTTAACAACTGCGCCACCCGGGAGGCGCAGGGTTATTTTTAATATCCATGCGGTATTGTAATAACCTCTGGACAGGGAGAAGCCATTGGGGCTTCCAAGGCCTCTGGATTTGTCTGTGAAACTCTCCTGCCATTGTTGGGCTCAAGAGTTTTCACACATCAGACTTCAGTGCTAATTGAAGGGGCTTCCAGGGCTGTTCTGTCCTAGCAGCTTGGTAGCTTAGTATGCTTGTTTACAGTAGCTTTACATAACAAAATTACCTAGAGATTATTGTCCTTTCATTTTTGGCTAGTAGCTTCGGACTGAATATTACTCACTCAGTTTTGTGTTGGAGGGTATTTCCAGGTTCCACTGTGTTTCTTCTACAGGTTTTGGTTTGTTAGAAGTGTTTTTCCTTGATAGTCCTTGTTAGTAATAGTCCATTCAGGTCATTTTGTCCAAAATCAAGGTTTTAGGTATAGAATTTTGATTTGGATTGAAGGTTTTAATGTTGAGGTTAATATGCTGTATAAGTCCTTCGTAAAAATGTTAAGTTTATCTACATTTATCCAAGTCTAAATCAATCTTTTTCGCAGCACTCACTCACTCACTCACACTCTCTCTCTCTCTCTCTCTCTCTCTCTCTCACACACATACACACACAAATAGCTAAATAAACATTTAAATCCCAGTTTAATAACATAACAGCCCTCCTTTTCTCTCCCCCCCCCTTCTCTCTTTCTCTCTGTTGTGGGTCAGATATGTCCTTCTACTTCTCCTCCAGGGGGGTTGAACAGTACCTGTCAGTCGGAGGGGGTTAGAACAAACACACACACACGCACACATACACACGCCCCTGAACTTTGGGGGTCAGGAGCTGAGGGCCTTCCTGCCTCCGCCACCCCCCTCCCTGAACTCCCAACAATAACAGAGAAGGATGGAGTGAAGGAGAGAAACCCAATGAGGCTGACCTCCAACTCTACACTACAGTTCACTGAGAGTTGAGCCAGAGATGAGCTATCCTTTAGAGAGCCAGAGTTAGGTCTGTGGGGGACGGTTAGCGTGGCTGTATCATGAGCCTGCATATTACTACTCTACGGCATTACAGCAAGGCAAGGAGAAAGATGAACAGAAAAAGAGAGGACAGAGAGAAACGTAACTGCTGTCCAAATCAGCCATATCCTCTATCAACGTGTTCAGAATGCAAAATATATAACCACAATATTTGCCCTCAAATATTTCATATTTTTCCTAAGGTAAAAATAGTAACAGACCAAAGAGGAAGTTGAGTGGAGGTCACTACACTGTGGGTATCCCACATTGGCATGACAGATCCACTGTGTGTGTAGGAGTAAGCTGTGAGTGGGGATTGCCACTGGGAAACTGACGTGGTACTGTCGATTGACTTTAGCTCAGGAGTAGGCTATCAAATCAAATCAAATCAAATTTATTTGTCACATACACATGGTTATTAGATGTTAATGCGAGTGTAGCGAAATGCTTGTGCTTCTAGTTCCGACAATGCAGTAATAACCAACAAGTAATCTAACTAACAATTCCAAAACTACTGTCTTATGCACAGTGTAAGGGGATAAGAATATGTACATAGAGATATATGAATGAGTGATGGTACAGAGCAGCATAGGCAAGATACAGTAGATGGTATCGAGTGCAGTATATACATATGAGATGAGTATGTAAACAAAGTGGCATAGTTAAGTGGCTAGTGATACATGTAATTACATAAGGATGCAGTAGATGATATGGAGTACAGTATATACGTATACATATGAGATGAATAATGTAGGGTATGTAAACATTATATTAGGTAGCATTGTTTAAAGTGGCTAGTGAGGGACAGTATGTGAGGGACTGTACTGTACGTTCTGAGTGAACAGTCAGTATACTGATTATTTCAGGGGGGAAATAATCAGAGAACCAGAGGCCCACACTCCTCTACACAGGGTCTCTGGCACCAGGCCTCTAATAGCCCACCTCATTGTGAGAAGGACATGAATCAGGTTTTTAAATGATGTTTAAATGAAACACCCCTGGTAATGGATGGAGTGTTTCTGGTTAGAACACAGACCTGGTGAACACTCAGCTCAGCTCAGGCAGGGAAGGAGAATATTTTAGGCCCCGAGTGCAGGCTATATAGCCAGCAGGCCTTGCTGTATCCACTCACATCCAGAGTCACCCCCGCCCCCCACCCTCCCCACTACCTCCTTGCCTCCATATCTCCCTGCCTCCCTCTCGTTCCCCATCCCCCATCTCATCACTATCACATCCAGAGCCCCCTCCCACTCCTTCCCAGTCCCTGCAACCCCCCCATCCCCATCCTCACTTCCCAACCTCCCCAGCCCAGGTCCTCAGCGGCCCAGGGAGTGGGGAACGAGGGAGAGAGGCGTGTAAATCTGGCCTCCTTCGGGAGAGCAACAGGCTCAGAAGAAAATAAATCTGCCCCAGTTCATGGTGAGTTCAGCCAAGCTACAGCACTGAGCTAAGCTGAGCTGAGTGAGCTCTTTCTGAAATTTCACCATTCTCTATCTCTCTATCTCTCTGCCTCTCTCTCTCTTTCTCTCTCTCTCTCTCTCTCTCTCTCTCCCGCTCTCTCCCGCTCTCTCCCGCTCTCTCTCTCTCTCTCTCTCTCTGTCTGTCTGTCTGTCTGTCTGTCTGTCTGTCTGTCTGTCTGTCTGTCTGTCTGTCTGTCTGTCTGTCTGTCTGTCTGTCTGTCTGTCTGTCTGTCTGTCTCTCTCTCTCTCTCTCTCTCTCTGCTCTCTCTCTCTCTCTCTCTCTCTCTCTCCCGCTCTCTGTCTGTCTGTCTGTCTGTCTGTCTGTCTGTCTGTCTGTCTGTCTGTCTGTCTGTCTGTCTGTCTGTCTGTCTGTCTGTCTGTCTCTCTCTCTGTCTCTCCTGTCTCTCTCTCTCTCTGTCTCTCTCTCTCCCGCTCCCTCTCTCTGTCTGTCTGTCTCCCACTCTCTCTCCCTCTCTCTCTCTCTGTCTCTCTCTCTCTCCCGCTCTGCCTCTGTCTCTCTCTCTCCCGCTCTCTGTCTGTCTGTCTGTCTGTCTGTCTGTCTGTCTGTCTGTCTGTCTGTCTGTCTGTCTGTCTGTCTGTCTGTCTGTCTGTCTGTCTGTCTGTCTGTCTGTCTGTCTGTCTGTCTGTCTGTCTGTCTGTCTGTCTGTCTGTCTGTCTCTCTCTCTCTCACCCTCTCTCTCTCTCTCTCTCTCTCTCTCTCTCTCTCTCTCTCTCTCTCTCTCTCTCTCTCTGTGTCTCTCTCTCTCTCTCTTTCTGTCTCTCTCTCCCTCTCTCTCTCCCTCTCTCTCTCTCTCTCGCTCTCTCTCTGTCTCTTCTCTCAGCACTTCAGAATAAGCATGCCCAGAGTGATGTCATTGTTATGATAAGGTCCTTATTGGTAGAGAAGGGACAGTCACACAGTGCTGTGTCTTGTCTGGTTTGGATACAGACAGAGGACAGCTTGTGCGTGTGTCCCAAAGGACACCCCTTTCCCCATATAGTCCACTACTTTCAACCACAGCCCTGTGGGCCCTGCTCAAAAGTAGTACACTATATAGGGAACAAGGCGCCATTTGGGATGGGCCCCTTGACTCAGCCAGTCTGTACAGCAGTGTCATGCTGTTCCTGTGCTTGAGGACTTGAGGTGGGAGACGGGTAGCCGACAACATATTAACCACAGTTAATGAGATCAACCACAATGAAACGTATTGAAACAGGTGCTTAAACAACATAGACTATATGACTCACTGACTGTAGTCCTAATGTCACCGTGATACAGCCGTTAACGGGAGAGAGTAGTGGCGTGTGGACAAGGTTTTAGTCGAACAAACTTATTCTCCAGTTGCTCTGGAGACGAGCGTCTGCTAAGTGACTCATTTATGTCAAATGTGATGTAATGTCAAATGTGTTTACTCCAGAGTCTATCAGTGTTGATAGTGTGTTGACACTGCTAAGCCCTCTCTGCTATTGGCCCCTTGTTTATCCGACAGAGATGAAGTGATAGTGTAAGGGGTGGAAAGGAGAGACAGAGACAGAGTTTACGGCGGAGGCCTGGGGAGTGAAGACATGATGAGGACTTCCAGGCCACTGTGAAGGAGACAGATGTGTGGACGTCGTAGACGGCTGGGACAAACAGGACCGTCGTCCATCATGACCCCGTCACCTTTGACTTATGACACACACGCACACACATGCCCTGACCTATGACAGCATAGTCCAGCACCAGCTGAGAAAGAGATCTGGCCAGAGAATGTGTTTCCCTGCACGTCTTTGAACTGTGTTTCTGTGTGTGTGTGTGTGTGTGTGTGTGTGTGTGTGTGTGTTAGCTGCCCTTCCTAAAGCCTACAGTTCATAATCCTTCAGCAACCAGGGGGAGGAGGACTAGAGTTTATACAGGGAGTGGTAGGGGTTTTAGATTACACTAAGACTGTGATTATATGGTCGCTTGTCAGATAAACACATACAAATGCGCCCGCACACACACACACACACACACACGCGCACGCACGCAAGCCTGTATTTTCCCTCAGGCACTCATTCACGCAAGCCCAATTCACTCACCAGGACAAACCCCACTCATCCTAATAATCAGCTCATTAGGAATAGATCAATAGGCCTGATGACAAGTCTCTAAGCCAGAGGACTCAGTCCTGACAGGCCTGAACATAATGCCCTTCTTAAACCTCACAGCAAATAGCCCTGGGGTAAAGGGTCAGCAGAGCTCAGGGTTGGTTGACCCTGGTGGGTGGGGTGGGTGGGGTGGCTGAGGTGTCCGTCTGGACCTGAGAGGGGGCTTTGAGTCTGGAAGTCCCTGGTCAGAGCACCCCCCCGGCTGCTGGTGGGCCAGCTGAACAAACAGAGCAGGTCTGAACAAGGCTGTGCTTCAGAGCTTCAGTCAGACCATGGAACGACCTAGGCCTGCTTGTAGACCTATAGCCTAGACTCAGGACAGGCATCACGGGGACAGGGGGTTGCTTTCTTCTCCAGGGACACCACAGAGGCTAGAGCTGACCCACAAAGCTGACCCATCCCCCCCTGCAGTCTCTCTCTCTTTTCCTCAAAGCAAGAAGCCTGTCTGTCTCTGCTCTGTGACTCCATTTAACTCTCTTCTTCTTTAACGTTTACCCTCCTTCTCTACCTATCTGGTCTTCTCCTCCTCTCTCTCCTATTCCACAGTGTCTCCACTGTTCCTCCTGTTTCCACTGGGCTTCAATCCGATATCTTTTGTGTCTCCCTCTTATGTTCAGCACCGTCTTTCATGGCCCGTTCTTAATCATCCCTTGCTCCTCCTCTTCCTCCTCTGACTGAGAATAACTGTAAATGACCAAATAAACATTCACAGTTCACAGTTAGGCTTGGGACAAGTATGGGAATGTATCGAATGGAGGTTTGACAGCTACAACAGACAAAGGAAGTCATGTGTTCTCGTTCTTCTGTGGCCTGTCATTGATCTACCATGCAGGTCAATCACTGTGTGATCTGACATTGTGTTTGCTCCATTTCTTGCAAAACAGGGGTACAGGTACAACGCACACACACACCCACACTGACACACATACAGGGAGCCTTCTTCTAGGCAGTGGGGGGCATGTGCTCTGTTAATGAGTGGTATAGATGAAAGGTTTGGTCTCTTCACATATAAGCAAACTGAACCAGTGGTGCCGTTGTTAGACGCTGTTAGATGGTTGACCTCTCCTGTCTCTCACTGGGCACATTGTGTGTGTGTGTGTGTGTGTGTGTGTGTGTGTGTGTGTGTGTGTGTGTGTGTGTGTGTGTGTGTGTGTGTGTGTGTGTGTGTGTGTGTGTGTGTGTGTGTGTGTGTATGTGTGTGTGTCTGTGTATGTTGCCGTTGTTATATGGCTGACCTCTCCTCGTCTCACAAGTCACATTGTCCCTCGACAGATCCCCTCTGACAATCTGTCAATAAACACCCCAGACCCGCCCTGTCCTGCCCTGTCAACCAATCACTAACCTGTATGGGTTGCCGAGAGGGAAAGCCCCGACACTGGGGCCTGGCTTGTCACAGAAGGTTGCTTTGACCTCTGTACTTCTCTGTGTTCCCCATAATAAACGAAGGCTAAGAAATTACATGGATTGTGTTGCTGTAATAGAGGTATCAATCACTGTGGTTTTGATGCATTACTGCTATATCAACGAGACTGCGACAGCGAGTGGATGAGTCGCCATTACCCTCCGTTCTATTGGCAGATGTGCAACCACTGGAAAATAAACTGGATGAGCTCTGTACTATCCTCTGTTTCACAGAGTCGTGGCTGAACAAGGACATGGAAATATAAATCGGCAGAACAGAACAGCTGTGCCCGGTAAGCTGAGGGGAATGTCTCTTTGTGTCTCTTGGTCAACAACTATTGGTGCGCGATCTCCAATATTCAGGAAGTCAAATCAAACCAAACTTTATTAGTCACATGCGCCGAATACAACAAGTGTAGACCTTACCTTGAAATGATAACTTACAAGCCCTTAACCAACAGTGCAGTTCAAGAAGGGTTAAGAAAATATTTACCAAAGAAAGTTAAGTAAAAAAGAATAAAAAGTAACACAATAACATAACAATAACGAGGCTACATACAGGAGATACCGGAACAGGGTACAGGTTTGTTGAGGTAACTTGTACATGTAGGTAGGGGTGAAGTGACTATGCAAAGATAATAAACAGCAAGTAGCAGCAGTAAAACAAATGGAGGGGTGGGTTGTTAATGTAAATAGTCCGGTGGCCATTTGATTAATTGTTCAGCAGTCTTATGGCTTGGGGCTAGACGCTGTTAAGGAGCCTTTTGTTTGTAGACCTGGCGCTCCGGTACCGCTTGCCGTGCGGTAGCAGAGAGAACAGTCTATGACTTGGGTGACTGGAGTCTCTGAAAATGTTATGGGCTTTCCTCTGACACTGCCTATTATATAGGTCCTGGATGGAAGGAAGCCTTGCCCCAATGATGTACTGGGCCGTACGCACTACCCTCTGTAGTGCCTTACGGTCAGATGCCGAGCAGTTACCATACCAGGCGGTGATGCAACCGGTCAGGATGCTCTTGATGGTGCAGCTGCAGAACTTTTTGAGGATCTGGGGACCCATGCAAAATCCTTTCAGTCTCTTGAGGGGGAAAAGGTTTTGTCGTGCCCTCTTCACAACTGTTTTGGTGTGTTTGGACAATGATAGTTTGTTGGTGATGTGGACACCAAGGAACTTGAAACTCTCGACTCGCTCCACTACAGCCCCATTGATGTTAATGGGGGTCTGTTCGGCCTGCCTTTTCCTGTAGTCCACTTTGTCTTCATCCTCACATTGAGGGAGAGGTTGTTGTCATGGCACCACACTGCCAGTTCCCGGACCTCCTCTCTATAGGCTGTCTCATCGTTGTCGGTGATCAGGCCTACCACTGTTGTGTCTTCAGCAAACTTAATGATGGTTTTGGAGTTGTGTTTGGCCATGCAGTCGTGGGTGAACAGGGAGTACAGGAGAGGACTAAGAGGACTAAGTACACACCCCTGAGGTGCCCCAGTGTTGAGGATCAGCGTGCGTCTGAGGTGCCCCAGTGCTGGGCAGCTCGCGTCTGGGTTTCCCTTTGTAGTTAGTAATATTTTTCAAGCCCTGACACATCCGACGAGTATCAGAGCCATTGTAGTAGGATTCAATCTTAATCCTGTATTGATGCTTTGCTTGTTTGATGATTCGTCTGAGGGCATAGCGGGATTTCTTATAAGCGTCCGGATTAGAGTCCCGCTCTTTGAAAGCGGCAGCTCTAGCCTTTTGCTCGGTGCGGATGTTGTCTGTAATCCATGGCTTTCGGTTGGGATATGTACGTACGGTCACTGTGGGGACGACGTCGTCGATGCACTTATTGATGAAGCCGATGACTGAGGTGGTATACTCCTCAATGCCATTGGATGAATCCCGGAACATATTCCAGTCTGTGCTAGGAAAACTGTCCTGTAGTGTAGCATCTGCGTCATCTGACCACTTCCATATTGAGCGAATCACTGGTACTTCCTGCTTTAGTTTTTGCTTGTAAAGAGAATCAGGAGGATATAATTATGGTCAGATTTGCCAAATGGAGGGCGGGGGAGAACTTTGTATGCATCTCTGTGTGTGGAGTAAAGGTGGTCCAGAGTTGTTTATCCTCTGGTTGCACATGTGACATGCTGGTAAAAATTGATTTAAGTTTGCCTGCATTAAAGTCTCCGGCCACTAGGAGTGCCGCTTCTGGATGAGAATTTTCTTGTTTGCTTACGGCCTTATAGAGTTGGTTGAGTGCGGTTTTAGTGCCAGCATCGGTCTGTGGTGGTAAATTAACAGCTATGAATAATATAGATGAGAACTCTCTTGGTAGACAGTATGGTCTACAGCTTAGCATAAGGTACTCTACCTCAGGCGAGCAATACCTCAAGACAAGTAGACACACACCCCCACCCCTCGTCTTACCAGACGAAGCTTCTTCTCTGTTCTGCCGGTGCATGGAAAATCCCGCCAGCTCTATATTATCTGTGTCGTTGTTCAGTCACGACTCATGAACATAAGATATTACAGTTTTTAATGTTCTGTCGGTAGGATAATCGTAATCATAGGTCATCAATTTTATTTTCCAATGATTACACTTTAGCCAGTAGAACAGATGGCAGTGGGAGTTTACTCCCTCGCCTACGGATTCTCAGAAGGCAGCCCGACCTGCGCCCCCTTTTCCTCCGTCTTCTCTTCACCCAAATGACGGGGATTTGGGCCTGTTCCCGGGAAAGCAGTATGTCCTTCTCGTCGGACTCGATAAAGGAAAAAGCTTCTTCCAGTTCGAGGTGAGTAATCGCTATTCTGATGTCCAGAAGTTATTTTCGGTCATTAGAGATGGTAGCAGCAACATTATATAAAACATAAGTTACAAACAACGCAAAAAAAATAACAAAATAGCACAGTTGGTTAGGAGCATGTAAAACGTCAGCCATGCTCTTTGGCGCCATCTTAACATCTCGAGGTTCACATGGTTCTGCTCAACTGTGTTAGAATACCTCACGATAAGCTGTAGACTACACTATTTACCAAGATAATTTTCATCTATATTTTGCGTAGCTGTCTACATAGCGCCACAAACTGCTGGCACTAAGTCCATACTCAAAGAGCTGTATAATGCCATAAGCAAACATGAAAATGCTCACCCAGATGCAGTGCTCCTAGTGTCCGGGGATTTTAATGCAGGGAAACAATATCCATTTGACCTCATTTAGAGGAGACAAAAACTCTACTCTACTCACTGACATGTTCAACCTCTCACGGAGACCACCATAGTCCCCAGGCCTAAGAACGCCAAGGTAATCTGTCTAAATGGCTATCTCCCGTAGCACTCACATTTCTACCAATATTGCTCTAAATATAGCCAAGAGTGTAATGGTATTTCCCATTGACTGATTATAGTTTTTCAGAAGCCCTAATAATACCCTAACAATCGGCCTCAATGAATTTTTAAATGCATTGTATCCACATCTCTTTCCCTGTGTGTTGTCTCCAGACATGTTTCCTCTCCAGAGGGCAGTTTATATGAGCATATAAGATTTAAAGACACTCTACATGTATACATGTATCTCTACACTTTACATGTATCAACCCCAGCTTTCTTGGAGTTCTGTCTGTCACAGCACCCACACCCTAAGGTGCTGTGAAACCTTTTCCAACCCAACTCTGCACCCCAGACATAATCACGGCTGACAAATGGGCCACACACAGTATCAGGTGTCTCAGAAGAATATTTATAAGATAACAAAACAGTGAGACTCAGAAAGCCCGATCTACACCTAACCCTAAGCGTCTACCATTAAAACCAGAGAAGCCTCCATTACAACCAAGAAAACACCACGTGTATATTTGTTAACCATTTATTAGAAAAGATAACAATGCATCGTCTTGCCGTCAGGGCTCTGGCTCCTTCAGGGTAGCTCACTGCCAGAGCAAAGCATCATATGAAAATGATCATATAACCACAGCAGTGAGCACGATATGCTAGTACCCTGAACAAAGAAACACAGAACCCAGACAGATGAAGGCTGGGGTGCTGGTGGGATATCAGAAATGGCAAGCATAGCGAACAGCAGCTAGTTACAGCAGCACGGCAGCGCGTGACATCCGGCATTGAGGAAGCACGTGTAGAACTGTTCAACTTAAATAAATTGCATGTAATTAGACTCTGAATCCAATTGGTGCAATATCAGCTGATGCATTCACACTTGGTTTTCCCTTCTGAACTGGCTACGCTTAATTTATCCATAAGATTCCCCCATAGCGGGATACTCTGGTTTCCTCAGCCTTCTTATCTGTGGAGCACAGATTATAGTGTGTGTGTGTGTGTGTGTGTGTGTGTGTGTGTGTGTGTGTGTGTGGTGTGTGTCTGTGAATCAGATGCTTGTGGCTCACCAGGCCTACATGTTGAGTGAGCGAACAGCACAGTGCCTTGATTGAAGACCGACGACGTCAGCAGCACGTGCACACGCATACACACACGCACACGCACGCACACACACACACCAACACGATTGTGAAACTAATGTATGAAGGAAGTGCCCGAGCCAGAGCTACACATTGAGACAGGAAGTTAGGGGTCAGAGGGAGCTGGGTCAGCCCGGATGAAGCAGGAGCAGCCAATTGTCCATGTCATCCTGTTTCAGTGGGAGCGTCTGGTGAATACACAAAAGTCTTCACAGGAAACACATCACAAACACAAGGTCTTTGTGCACTCTGATGTGTCTCTGGAAAGCTTGAAGTGACACAATTCTAGAGTAGCACAAGTGGGTCTCTCACTGGGCAAAACATGAGTACGCTCATGTAGCCAGTGCAGGGACTTCATGCAGCCCAAAATTCTTAGCTATGCCCCCTGTCTGTAAATTGGAGAATTTTGCATTTTGAAACACCCAAAACATATTTTCCCTGCAATCTAGAGCCATAATCATTGTGCTTAATTCTATGTCAAAAAAATGTCTAAGCATACCTCTTGAGCTGTCTGTATCCTCCTGACTGGTATTTCTTTTTTTAAAGAAACTAAATATGCTTCTCTGCATCTCTGCTAAAATCTGGGTAAAGGTTTTATTCAGTACATTATTGCTTGCTTTTCTAAAGTCTTCCCTGGCAAACCAAAGTTGGTTCGGTGAAAGTTCCCAGAACAATCGTTAGGTCGCGGCAAATGTTGTCATAACACAAAAACTGTCCAATCGTGGTGATGATAGCAAAATGTTTGTATAAACCATTGGACCCTAAAATATATTTTTAATCATCCACACAGTTTTGGTTCGCTGGTATTTTTGAGGTATTTTATTTGGATCCCCATTAGCTGTTGCAAAAGCTGCAGCTACACTTCCTGCGTTACACACAAAACATGAAACATAATACAGAACTTTAATAGACAAGAACAGCTCAAGGACAGAACTACATACATTTAAAGAAATGACAAATTCATATATTTTTTTTAAAGGCACACAGAGCCTACATATCAATGCATACACACAAACTATCTAGGTCAAATAGGGGAGAGGCGTTGTGCCGAGAGAGACTGGTATGCATAGTATTTATATCAGCCCTCTGATTACAATGAAAACCAAGACGTGCCACTCTGTTTCTGGCAAGCTGCAGCTTAACCAATTATTTACTTGCAGCAGTCAACCACACAACTGGACAATTATCAAGGTAAGGCAAAACTAGAGCCTGCAGGACTTGCTTTTTCTCCCCATCTATACAACCATTGAATCTATATGTTTTGACCATGACAGTTTATAATCTATGGTAACGCCAAGTAATTTAGTCTCCTCAAATTGTTCAACAGCCACACCATTCGTTACCTAATTCTGCTGAGGTCCAGAACTTAGGAAATAATTTGTACCAAATACAATGCCCTTAGTTTTAGAGATGTTCAGGGACAGTTTTACTGACCATCCATTCCAAAACAGACTGCAACACTTTGTTAAGGGTCAGTGACTTCATCAGCAGTGTTTGCTGATGCGTATGTGGTTGAATCATCAGCATACATGGACACACACGCTTTGTTTAATGCCAGTGGCAGGTCATTGGTAACAAAAAAATAGAAAAGAGTAGAGGGCCTAAAGAGATGCCCTGCGGTACACCACACTTTACATGTTTGACATTAGAGAAGTTTCCAATAAAGAAAACCCTCTGAGTTCTATTAGATAGCTCTGAATTCACAATATGGCAGAGGTTGAAAAGCCATAACACATATGTTTTTTCAACAACAGGTTATGGTCAATAATATTGAAGGCTGCACTGTAATCTAACAGTACAGTACAGATCTTCTTATTATCCGTTTCTTTCTTTATTGATCGATAACAATAATTTTCCACCTCTCCCACACTAACTTTACAAAATTCAAACTTGCAATGCTTTTCTTTCTTTCTTTTATTTTTTTATGAGTGAATACAATGGCTCACTGTTCATTGTTGGCATTTCCAGTCTAAATTTGCCCACTATGCCAATGAAGTTATCATTAAAATAATTCACAACATCAAATGGTTTTGTGATGAACATGCCATCTGATTCACTGAAAGATGGAGTTGAATTTGTTTTTCTGCCCACAATTTCATTTAAAGTAATCAATTTTTCCCCCATCATTCTTCATATCATTGATCTTGGCTTCATAATACAGTTTATTCTTTTTTTTATTGAGTTTAGTCACATAACTTCTCAATTTGCAGTAGGTCAGCCAGTCAAATGTGCAGCCAGACTTAGGCGCCACTCCTTTTTGCCCATCTCTTTCAACCATACAGTTTTTCAATTGCTCAACAATAGAAGAAGCAATTTCATGAATTCATCAAGTGCAGCATCTGGATGCTCCTTATTAATCACATAAGACCAACATTTATTTTTAACATCATCCATTTAAGATTCACGTAAAAAATATTTTGTATGATCTCTTATATACACTGCTCAAAGAAATTAAGGGGACACTAAATTAACACATCCTAGATCTGAATGAATGAAATATTCTTTTTAAATACTTTTTTTCTTTACATAGTTGAATGTGCTGACAACAAAATCACACAAAAATTATCAATGGAAATCAAATGTATCAACCCATGGAGGTCTGGATTTGGAGTCACACTCAAAATTGTGGAAAAAAAGTGGAAAACCACACTACAGGCTGATCCAACTTTGATGTCCTTAAAACAAGTCAAAATGAGGCTCAGTAGTGTGTGTGGCCTCCACGTGCCTGTATGACCTCCCTACAACGCCTGGGCATGCTCCTGATGAGGTGGCGGATGGTCTCCTGAGGGATCTCCTCCCAGACCTGGACTAAAGCATCCGCCAACTCCTGGACAGTCTATGGTGTAAAGTGGCGTTGGTGGATGGAGCGAGACATGATGTTCCAGATGTGCTCAATTGGATTCAGGTCTGGGGAACGGGCGGGCCAGTCCATAGCATCAATGCCTTCCTCTTGCAGGAACTGCTGACACAGTCCAGCCACATGAGGTCTAGCATTGTCTTGCATTAGGAGGAACCCAGGGCCAACCGCACCAGCATATGGTCTCACAAGGGGTCTGAGGATGTCATCTCGGTACCTAATAGCAGTCAGGCTACCTCTGGCGAGCACATGGAGGGCTGTGCGTCCCCCCAAAGAAATGCCACCCCACATCATGACTGACCCACCTTCAAACCGGTCATGCTGGAGGATGTTGCAGGCAGCAGAATGTTCTCTATGGCGTCTCCAGACTGTCACGTCTGTCACATGTGCTCAGTTTGAACCTTCTTTCATCTGTGAAGAGCACAGGGCGCCAGTGGCGAATTTGCCAATCTTGGTGTTCTCTGGCAAATGCCAAGCGTCCTGCACAGTGTTGGGCTGTAAGCACAACCCCCACCTGTGGACATCGGGCCCTCATACCACCCTCATGGAGTCTGTTTCTGACCGTTTGAGCAGACACATGCACATTTGTGGCCTGCTGGAGGTCATTTTGCAGGGCTCTGGCAGTGCTCCTCCTGCTCCTCCTTGCACAAAGGCGGAGGTAGCGGTCCTGCTGCTGGGTTGTTGCCCTCCTACGGCCTCCTCCACGTCTCCTGATGTACTGGCCTGTCTCCTGGTAGCGCCTCCATGCTCTGGACACTACGCTGACAGACACAGCAAACCTTCTTGCCACAGCTCGCATTGATGAGCCATCCTGGATGAGCTGCACTACCTGAGCCACTTGTGTGGGTTGTAGACTCCGTCTCATGCTACCACTAGAGTGAAAGCACCGCCAGCATTCAAAAGTGACCAAAACATCAGCCAGGAAGCATAGAAACTGAGAAGTGGTCTGTGGTCACCACCTGCAGAACCACTCCTTTATTGGGGGTGTCTTGCTAATTTCCTATAATGTCCACCTGTTGTCTATTCCATTTGCACAACAGCATGTGAAATTTATTGTCAATCAGTGTTGCTTCCTAAGTGGACAGTTTGATTTCACAGAAGTGTGATTGACTTGGAGTTACATTGTGTTGTTTAAGTGTTCCCTTTATTTTTTTGAGCAGTGTACTATTTTAGGCCCAGCATTTGGAAATTTGGCTTTCCTTGATATAGCCACAATTTTGTGATCACTGCATTCAATGGCTATGGATACAGCTTTAGATCAAAGTTCTACAGTATTAGTACAAATGTGATCTATACATGTGGATGATCTTGTTCCTGTAGTGTTTGTAAACACCTTGGAAGGTTGATTAATAACCTGAACCAGACTACAGGCACTGGTTACAGTGAGAAGCTTCGTCTTGAGCAGGCAGCTTGATGAAAACCAGTCAATATTCAGGTCCCCAAGAAAGCAAACCCCTCTGTTTACATCACATACACGATAAAGCATTTCACACATATTATTTAGATACTGACTGTAAGCTCTTGGTGGCCTATAGCAACATCCCAAAAGAAAAGGCTTTAGATATGCTAAGTGAACCTGCAACCACAACACTTCAATAACACTTGACATAAGATCTTCTCTAAGCATTACAGGGATATGGCTCTGAATATATACAGCAACTTCTCCCCCATAAGCATTTCTGTATCTTCTATAGATGTTATATCCTTGAATTGCTATTGCTGTATCATCAAATTAAATGTCTAAGTGAATCTCAGAAAAGGCTAATATATGAATGTTATCTGATGTTAGTAAGTTATTGACTTCATAAACATTATTTCTAAGGCTACATATATTAATATGGGCTATTTTCAGCCCTTTCCTGGGTAGCCTATCAGAGACAGACGTAATATGGAAAAAAAGTAAACAAAGGAAGATTTAAAAAAGTACATACAGCAGTCCATTAATCAATTGGTGTGTGTGTGCTGCGGGGTTGAAGTTACGAACTAAGCTTGGCTTTCTCATCCTTTTCAGGCTTTTGGGAGGGAGGGTGGACAATGAGCCTGTCATAGCGGATGTAAGCAATGTCCCCACGCGCTCTGGTAGCTTTCATGGCTGGGATGAGTTCTTTCCTCTTCTGGCGCACAGCTTCAGGATAGTCCTTGTTGAGGAATATATATGTTCCTGTTAAGTTCTTGGCTCTTTCCAGAACAGCCAACTTGTCCTTGAACCTCAGGAACTTGACCACTATCGGCCTGGGCCTGTCACCTGGGCTGGGGGAGTCCTGTGGGTGCACTCCACCTCCATCTCCCAGTGGTCCAGCTTCAATTTCTCAGAGATAATTTCCCTCACTTTGTCCTCAGACTCCGTCCAGGTCTCATGTGGAGATTCTGCAATTCCATCCACAACCATGTTGTTCCACCTTGATTGTCCCTTGAGATTGTCCCTTATCTGTCATTATCATGGATTCACACTCAGAACTGATGTCCTCTCTCAATGACTTACAGATTGCTGTCATCTTGCCGTTTTCCTGCTTCACCTCATCGAGCTGACCCTGGGAGAACTGCAAACTGTTCTTCAAGTCCTGGACCTCTCTGGTCAGGTCGTTTATTAGTTGAATCGACCAGTATTTGGACAAAACACTTGAAGCTATTTTCTTGTTGTTCTAATAACTGCGTGTTGAACTCTTTTTGTTTGTTTAAAGAAGTTCACCTGTGATAGAGAGACTCCACTGTCCTCAACGGTACTACCGCCGGCTTTTATCTTTGTCATGGTAGCTAGCAACGTAGTTTACGCTGTTACTCCTCGCAGTTCCAGACAGTGCAGGTCATAGGGAAGATTGAACACAATAAACAGCAGGGATCTAGACAGCCACAAACCCGGAACAATCCGCGGTCCCAGACACAATGGCTAACCTTGTCGCAGGCTGACCAATCGGAATCCACGCTTCAAGATTGTTTTGATCACGCGGACTGGGATATGTTCCGGGTAGCCTCCAAGAATAATATTGACACATATATTGATATGGTGACTGAGTTTATTAGGAAATGTATATGAGATGTTGTACTCACTGTGACTATTTAAAACCTACCCAAATCAGAAACCGTGGATAGATGAAAGCGTGAACCATCGCATTTAACCATGTGTTACGGATACAAGTATTCTGTGTGTGTATCCTGTGTGTGTTTCTTTTCTCTCCTTCTCCCCTCACAGGTGAAAATCATCACTCCCCAATCAGACAACAATCAATCATCAATCAGAAGACACACCTCCTCCTATTTCCTACCCTATCACAGTTCCTTTCCCTTGGTTTAATTAAAAACCCCATCATTTGTTTGCTCTAGAGCTCAATCTCTCTGTAAATGCCATGTCTGTAGGTCTCTGTGTTTCACTCTCGCTTTGTGTCTTAACCTCTCTTTTGTTTGAGCACCTCCATAGCACTTTGTCATCACCTGTGAGTATTGTTTTTGGTTATGGTGTTTGTTTGTGCTGGTGGGAAAAGGGGGAAACCAAGACAAGTCGCCCATGGGCATACACTACCCGTAGGTGAACTTTGTTAAATACACTAGTTAGAACTGGGCGGACCACCCACTGTATTTTTGGTTAGTTAGTTAGCTGTTGTTAAAGTAGGCTAGTCTAGCTTAGAAGTGTTTTTGTATATTGTTTCTTTCCTTGGGTCCAGCTCAGCCCCTTTTCCTGCTTCCCCCCCCCATTACCGTGTGTTTATAAATAAACCTGGAGTTTGACGGTAGATTTCAGTTGTCGTGGTTATTTCGTTCACACTTTTACTTTGTCACAATTATAATTTGCATGAGTTATGTTACGGGTCTCATTACCATCCCCCCCTAGACTGTCGGGCCAAAAGGGATTCGTAACACCATGCATGGTGACTAGGAATATGGCCGAATACAAAGTGTAGTTTTTCCTTCTGTCAGGTAATCAATTAGGAAAACGTCAGTATAGATACAAAGTGGACTCGCACTTCAACTGCTCAGACACAAGATGTATGTGGCAGGGTCTAGAGACAATCACGGCCTACAAAGGGAAAACCAGCCACGTCACGGACACCGACGTCTTGGTTCCGGACAAGCTAAAAACCTTTTTCACCCACAGTCCCACCGACTCGGCCTGCTACCAAGGACTGTGGTCTCTCCTTCGCCGTGGCTGATGTGAGGAAGACATTTAAACATGTTAACCCTCGCAAGGCTGCAGGCCCAGACGGCATCCCTAGCCATGTCCTGAGAGCATGCGCAGACCAGCTGGCTGGAGTGTTTTTACGGACATATTCAATCTCTCCCTATCCCAGTCTACTCTCCCCACATGCTTCAAGATGTCCACCATTGTTCCTATACTCAATAAAGCAAAGGTAACTGAACTAAATGACTATCATCCCGTAGCACTCACTTCTGTCATCATGAAGAGCTTAGAGAGACTAGTCAAGGATCATATCACTTCTACCTTACCTGACACACTAGACCCACCCCAATAGATCCACAGAAGATGCAATCGCCATCGCACTGCACATTGCCCTAGCCCACCTGGACAAGAGGAATACCTATGTAAGAATGCTGTTCATTGACTATAGCTCAGCATTTAACACCCTCCAAGCTCATCATTAAGCTTGAAGCCATGGGTCTGAGTCCCACCCTGTACAGCTGGGTCCTGGACTTCCAGATGGGCCGCCCCATCTGGAAAGCTTCACGTTCCACGGCATACATATCACTGACAAACTGAAATGGTCAACCCACACAGACAGTGTGGTGAAGAAGGGGCAACAGTGCCTCTTCAACCTCAGGAGGCTGAAGAAATTTGGCTTGGCACTTAAAACCCTCACAAACTTTTACAGATGCACAATTGAGAGCATCCTGTAAGCCTTTACCACTGCCTGGTATGGCAACTGCACCGCCCACAACCACAGGGCTCTACAGAGGGTGGTGCGGTCTGCCCAAAGCATCACCAGGAATGTCACAGGAAGGCCAAAAAGATAATCAAGGACAACAACCACCCGAGCCACTGCCTGGTCACCCTGCTATCATCCAGAAGGCGAGGTCAGTACAGGTGCATCAAAGCTGGTATCGAGAGACAGAATCTGTTTTGTTTTTCAGTCTCAAGGCCATCACTGTTAAATTCTGTTAAATAGCCATCACTAGCACATTAGAGGTTGCTTCCTTATATACATAGACTTGGAGTCACTGGCCACTTTAATAATGTTTACAAATTTTGCATTACTCATCTCATATGTATATACTGTATTCTATCCTACTGTATCTAAGTCTATGCCGCTCTGACATTGCTCACCCAATATTTATATATTCTTAATTCTATTCCTTTACTTTACATTTGTGTGGATTGTTGTGAAATGGTAAAATATTTCTGTTAGATATTACTACACTGTTAGAGGTAGAAACACAAGCATTTCGCTACACCCACAATAACATCTGCTAAACATGTGTATGTGACAAATAACATTTGATTTGATTTGAAGAAACCCCGCTAGCTTGATAGGTAGCTAGCTAGCAGCTAGGTTATCTGCTACGCCAAGTAGCTATTCAGACCCGGCCTTGGTCGGCAGGATCACTGGACGGAGAGTAGCAGTCCCAGAAACTGATGCCAGATGCGTCTCGGGATCCAAACTAAAAAGTTAGCTAGCTACTAAGAAACTTTCAAATGCACTTTAAAAAAAAACTTTTCAAAACAACAAACCGAGCTCTCCCTCGTGAAACATTACTGGGCCATACTGATTTGACATTACCTGGGAACCTAATGAAAATGTTTTGGGAATGTTCTGTGGGGGTTGTTACAGACGTTGTGCACATCGTTTTAGTGAATGCTAGAACATTCCAAGGATATCTCATTTAAACTGGGGGACTATATACATCTTTTGGAATGTTATCATCCTAATGTTAGATAGAAACCTAATTAGAACTTAATGGGAAACTTCGCTAATGTTCCCAGTTTGATGGGTCCCAACTTAAACAAGCTAGCTACTCTAACTGGACTGATAGCCTGAAATGGCATCTTGGTAGTTAGTTATGAGTTTGGGAAATTGGGAAGCTATCTGGGCTAGCTAAATCCAACTTCATAAAATTGCTATGTGGCTAGTAGTAGTAGTACAAGTGTCCCTGTGCCCCCTATTGGCATGACGCCTCTGAGCCGGTGTGTGTATAGTGGATGTGTGCGTTTCTGTGCGTTCTTGTATGCTCTCCCCATTATGGAACCATTATTGATAATTCAACAGCTTAACATTCTCTGAACTCCTGTCTTTTTGTACTCTATCCATCTTCTGCACCCCTAATTACCTTTCTGTAATCTGTCCACAGGGGTGTCAAGTACTTCAGGAAAAAATACTTGAAAGTACTACTTAAATAGTTATTTGGGGTATCTGTACTTTACTATTTATCGTTTTGACAGATTTTTCTTTCGAAAGAAAATGATGTACTTTTTACTCCATACATTTTCCCTGACACCCAAAAGTACTTGTTACATTTTGAATGCTGAGCAGGACAGGAAAATTGTCTAATTCACCCACTTATCAGGAGAACATCCATGGTCATCCCTACTGCCTCTGATCTGGTGGACTCACTAAACACACATGCTTCATTTGTAATGATGTCTGAGGTTTGGAGTGAGCCCCTGGCTGTCCATACATTTAAGAAACAAAAAAATGATGCCGTCTGGTTTGTTTTATATAAGTTGAAAATATTATACTTTACTTTTGATACTTAAGTACATTTTAGCAATTACATTTACTTTTGATACTTTTAAGTATATTTAAAACCAAACACTTTTAGACTTTTACCCAAATATTCTTTTACTGGGTGACTCACTTTTATTTGAGTCATTTTCCATGAAGTAATCTTTACTTTTACTCAAGTATGACAATTGGGTACTTTTTCTACCACTGTCAGTCCGTTCTCTGCCCTCTGCCCTCTCCATCCATTTAACAGCACAACAACTCTCAATGCCAGCGCCTCGGTAAATACTCACCAGCTGGGCACGATATGAGGAAAATAGCAGAAAAAGCAGAAAGCAGAAAGGAAAAAAAAAGCGAGGGGGGGGGGGGAAGAAAGGGAAGAAAAGAAGGAGAAGAAAAGAAAGGATTTAGTACGCTGGTGGAATACAACCTTCTCCAAAGCTGGGCATGGTATTGGCAGAGGGCCAAGAGGGAGAGACAATACACTGCACTGCAGGTCCAGGTCTCTTTACAGACTCACTGGAGCTGTCTTTTCTTTACAGAGAAGGCGGGTAGTGGGGCATTGGGGCATTGGGGCGGTAGGGTATTGGGGCAACAGAATTATCATTCCTGTCCAAGCAAGGCCAAGGGTGTGTGTGTGTTTGTGGTTAATGTACTATAGACATGTCAGCCTGTGCTGCTCTATTGTGACTGCATGGGGCTACAGTACATGGTGACATGCCCCTCCAATATTCACAACACCTCAATGGGGTTACAGTACATAGGGCGTAACAGCAAGAGGGAACGTTGCGGACATGACCATGACAATATTCACAACACCTCAAAGAGTAACAGTAAGAGGAACACAGCCCTGATCAGAAGAGCTACAGTTGTCCTTGTCCCAGATAGTGAAGCTCCCAACATCCCTGTTCCCAGCCTCTTCCCACCTGAATCCTCCTCACCACTAGCCATAACCATGCTACCATTTGGGGTACAGCAATATTTGTCTCGTCATCACTCTCTCTCTCTCCCTCCCTCCCTTTCTCCAATTCATTATATTTTCATTCATTTTGTCCAATCTTCTCCTCCTCCTCTCATTCTCTCCGCCATGGTGAGTGGAAGGTCAAGGCTCAAACTGAAAATCAGAAACAGGGAGAAAGAGGAGAAGAAGGAAGGACGAGGAGGAGGGGAAGGGGGAGGAGTGCACCCCTCGGACATCAAAGGCTCTGTCCCATTGTGAGGCAGTACAATGGAAGCTGTTGCTGTAGCAGGGGGGGGGGGCTGACCCCCTTGCTGGCCAACTGACAGCCCAGTGGGGGGTGATTAATTGGAGGAATAAGGAAGGGTGGGGGTGTGTACACTACATTCAAGTATAGTTGTCCGAACGAAACTCTCTCAGACCCCCTGTTCAGTCGAGACTCAGAGCAATATGGGGACACTGACTATATATGTCTCATTTAGGTTTAGGCCTACGTGATTCCATAATGAAAATATGTGCTCTCGGAGGGCGCAGCGGTCTAAGGCACTGCGTCTCAGTGCTAGAGGTGTCACTACAGACCCTGGTTTGATCCTGGGCTGTATTACAACCGGCCACGATTGGGCGGCGCACAATTGGCCGGGGTAGGCCAAATAAGAATTTGTTCTTAACTGACTTGCCTAGTTGAATAAATGTAAAATAAATGATGGACTCTCATACTCAACTCTTTCCATGTATGGACATAAATCTGTTATCGAGGTTGATGGTGCCATATATTTTTACAAGCCTCATCCACTATTTATTTTTTCTTCTTTCAATACTTCTCCTTGTTTCTCTCGTGTCGCGGTGATTCTTTTTTTTTTGCCATCCTTTGCGTTAAAAATGTGACGTTAGAGAGGTGTTAGCTAGGGCTGGGGCAACCCCCTCATACCAAAGCTGCAGAAAGGGACAGATAGGGCAATGCTGAAGCTTGCTGCGTACAAACCTTTGATAAAATTCCCCCGGAGATCCCCCAATGAAGAAAGAGTCGGCGATTGGCTCCGAGGGTGGCGTGTTCAATCCCAGATAAAAGAGGTTGACCTGCATGATCCAGATTTTAAAAAATACGTAAAGTTGTTTCCCGCTTTTACATTCTTTCTCTCCTACTTTTTCTCCCCACCTCTGTCCTCTCTTCCTCCCCATCTCACCGTCTCCCCCTCTCCCTCTCTTCCCTATCCCCCTAAGCCAGAGGGGCTTACCTTGTGGGGTTGATAGGCGATGGCGAGTGGAGAGTAGTGGACAAGCACTTTCACGGCTGAGTTGGGAGCCATTAACCCCCAATACAGAGTCTCTCTCTCTCTCTCTCTCTCTCTCTCTCTCTCTCTCTCTCTCTCTCTCTCTACTATTAATCTCCTGTGACAGATTCACTGTTTACCAAATCCACCGAGGATCCTGGGGGATGACTGCCCGGCGCCACTCCGTTCCATTAACCTTTGACCTCAATCCTAATGCAGAACAGCGCTATGGGTACCCGGAGCCAGAGACAGGCGAGATGTGGTGGATCCTGGCTGACACAGAGAGTTGGACAAAGTCCACCTGGACCACTGACAGTCCTCACCTACTAACCTAAACCTGGCAGAGACTGTTATCTCGGACATCACTCCATCTCAACTCTGTGCTGACCCCATATCAATGTGTTTAATATCTGAGCATCACATATACTGAAAGAATGAGTGTTGTATTGCAGTGACACAGAGTCAACAGTAGTTGGCAGCATATGCTGTTGCAATTGTAGATATTTGTGATCCCTGCTGTACAAGTGCTCATTGACAAGGTAGTGGAGAGGAAACCCATTGGGCACACAACGTAATTTCAATTTGGATAATTGAGTAATATTTGCTTGAGATATTGATCAATGAGATTACAACCTATATTCACCCACTCAAAAAGGCAGCCAAAAGTTAGTTGAAAACCGAATGTGTTATCACCATGCTTTCAACCATCTAAAATCACAACCAAATTCTTTTGGAAAAAACTATGACAGCTTTTTGGTTTAGTTGCCACCCAAATGTCTATCACTGCACTTTCAACCATTTTAAAAGCGCAGCAACGTTCAAACGGGGAATACAATGTCAGATATGTTGTTTATTTATAAAAACAGATTCATGTGTTGTCACAGTGCTTCATCTAATAGCAGAACCAAATGACCTGGATTGCAGCTGAGATTACATTCAAAGTACATGGTGCAAGTGATCAATGCCGTTCGAGACTCCGTTGCAAATGTGAAGATCTCCACCGATACGTGACGACCTACGCGTGCTATCTTGAAAATCTACGTGAAAGAATGGGACTAAATCAAATCAAATCTTAAATGCAATTTAAATATTGTCTGGTTCGATGTTAGTCCTATTCTTTAACTTAGATTTATTAGTTGAGATGGAGTCTTGAATCCAACATATTAGTTATTCATTTGTAGACAAACTGGAATTAGAGCTGGACTTCGTCAGCGGCAGAGACGGAACTATCCAAGCACATCTCCTTCAAATGTTGATATTTGGTTGCGTTAACAACCGAACAAAATAAAATATCATAAAATATCATTACATTTTTAATCAACCAGAGCTTTAAAACCTAGGCCTATTGTATTGTCTATTTGTAGTTGAGTTCTGGATTGAATTGAAACAATAGCTCTAGATGACTTTGAACATGTTATGTAGGCCTAAGTAGCATCGTTAATGATGATGTTCACATTTCATTTGCGCTGTTAAACTTTCTCGTTGAATGACTTCTATAGCAACAGTGAATCTATTTCGCTTTTAAGTCGAGATCTCTCAACAGTTTCTCCTGATAGCACGTTGGTAATAGTCAGTGGCAAATACATGATCGTAGCTGAGCAGGGCTTGGATTGGTTCAAACCCAGGATGGGAGACCAAAGGAGGTGCTGCAGAGCATATATGTTTTATTTCTGATAGTGGATATAAGGTTGAAGATCTGACCTTGTTTTAAAGGTACAAATTCGACATATTTTATACAAGGTTGGTCTATGTCGAAATTTGGTTACCATGATGACATAATCCTGTGGTTGAAATTTCACCCTCAAAACATCCGTTGATGACTTTTTCCAAATCCAGTGTATATTCCCTGTAGATCCCACGTCCCCAATACGTTGACAAATGACATTGACACAAGTTGATTAAACCAGTTTGTTCCCTGTGGGAAATGTATTTCCTAGAAGCGGTAGCTTCACGTAGATTTGATTCGGTAAACCTTTCCACGGTGTTCTTCTCTCCTGTACAACAGAAGAAATGACCTCATCTCACTGGTTCAGTGAGCAGCCAGGTCGCTCAAGATCCAGTGTGAAAATCATTGTGGGTCCAGGTAACTCTTTTAGTCCACCACGTTGGCTCCGAGGGTGGCGTGTTCAATCCCCAGTCTATCATTTCTAACGTTTTATGTTTCTAACCCTGTCCAAAACCTTAACCCTTTACTGTAACCGTTTTGGAATGAACGCCTCAACTTAAACCATTCGAAATGTGACGTTTATGGGACAAACTTCAGAGACTCGTCCACATGGTTGTCTTGGTTTGATATAATCCTTCCTTAACCGGTCTCCTCCCCTTCAGCTACACTGACTAAAGTGGATTTAGCAGGTGACATCAAAAAAGGACATCGGCGGGGTAGAGAAATACCCAAATCTTAGGCATGAGTAAAAGTACAAATACTTCAATACAAAATCACTCAAGTAAAAGTGAAAGTCACCCAGCGACATACTACTTGAGTTGAAGTCTGAAAGTCTTTGATTTGAAATGTGCTTAAGTATCAAATGTAAATGCAGTTGCTAAAATACACTTAAGTATCAATAGTAAAAAGTATTAAGCAAACAATATGGCACTATTTTCATGTTTAAAAAAAGAAATGTATGGATAGCCAGGGGCACACTCCAACACTCAGACATCATTTAGGAATGAAGCATGAGCGTTTAGTGAGTCCGCCAGAGCAGAGGTAGTAGGGATGACCAGGGACGTTCTCTTGATAAGTGTGTGAATTGGACCATTAGTCCTGTAAACGAGTACTTTGGGGTTTCAGGCTAAATGTACGGAGTAAAAAGTACATCATTCTCTTTAGGAATGTAGTAAAGTTAAAGTGGTCAAAAAATATAAATAGTCAACTAAAGTTCAAATACCCCAAAAAAACGACGTAAGTAGTACAACAAAGTATTTTTACTTAAGTACTTTACACCACTGAACTAGGAATCACAGCTTTCACCTGATCAGTTTATGTCATGCAAAGAGCAGGTGTTCCTAATGTTTATTTCACTCAGTGTAGAAGACACTAGTCCATGTCTTCATAGTGTTTGTATGGGGCAGGACTTGAAAGTTTAGCTAGGTCTGTGAGTGTGCACTCAGCCTTACAGTGTGAACGTAGATCTGCTCAATCATGGGGAGCGACAGAAGAGCTCGTCCCTCATTCAGCAGCACACTGGCCTCTTCCCCTTCTCCCTCCCCCTTCTCGCCTCCTCCTTTCCCTCCACAAGGTTTATGGTAGATAGACAGGACAAATTTTTGCATCTGAGCTCCTAGAGTGTGCGGCTCTCTTTTATTTTCAAGTTTCTACTCCGCTAGCCAGCACCTCGTCTTAATAGGTGTGCGTTTCTTTTTCTTCTAGATAGACAGGACAGGACACACACACACACACACACAGAAATACACACTTAACACCCTACTTTTAGTCAACCATGTTTGAGTTTTCTACAGATTTTCAGGAAAGCAGTGAAGGAGGAGGATGTCTATCCGTTGCCAAAAACAGAACTATTTACCCCACAAGATGACGCAAGTAGTGCCCTGCAGTTGACCCAGTCTCCACTCTATCGAGATCTGCTTCAGCACAACACCAGAGTGCTGCGCTCATCAAGAGGACAACACAAACAAGACCTGTCTTCTCCAATACATCTCCTCCGTGAACTAACCTTAGACAACCATCAGTCTCTAACATAGCTATCAGAGTAACCTAACCTCTATTGAGCTACTTTGGCCACCAAACCAGACCAGTACTATTCCCAACATATTCCAAACACCACACCAACCAACCACACGCCCAAAGTAGCTCAATATATCTCCTCACATCTTCTATACTGGCTTTATAAGAGGCTGTTAAACATGAACAATATGTACATTCAAAAAGCTGGACATGCATGCACTCACAGACACACACACACACACACACACACCCCCTGCATCCCCCCAGCCAGCCCCTACAAATGTTTATGGCTTTTTCCACAAATAAAGAGAACGACAGAAACAGAGGGGGGAAGGGGTTTAGGAAGGCTGTTGGACACAAGGCAGGGTTCTGAGCCAACTAGCACTCCTCACTGCTTATAATCTGCAGTCCCAGGTGTGTGTGTGTGTGTGTGTGTGTGTGTGTGTGTGTGTGTGTGTGTGTGTGTGTGTGAGTGTGTGTGTTCTACAGTCTTCACTGCTTATATTTTCCAGTCCCAGGGGTAATGCTGTATGGCCAGCTGGATCACTTTGGCAGGAGTTGAGTTAGTGAAGAGAGAGTGATGGGGAGGTACGTGCATGGGCCTTACATGGTCTGTGCTGATTCGCATGCACACACACACACACACACACACACAATGAAGAGGAGGGAAATGTTTGCAATATATCAAGGTCGAAAATAGGGAAAATAAAAACTGTTGAGTGCAAACTGTTGCACTGTTGAATAGAAAGAGGAGTGGGAGACCCCGGTGTCCGTCGATCCCGCTCCAGTACAGGCCTCTGTGTAAAAGCTCATTCCTTCAACGATAAACGTGAATACGACCATCACCCCTGGTGAGACAAAACTCATCAGTGAAGAGCACTTTTTGCCAGTCCTGTCTGGCCCAGCAACGGTGGGTTTGTGGCCATAGGCGATCCGGTTGTATCCGGTGATGTCTGGTGAGGACCTGCCTTACAACAGGCCTCAGTCCAGCCTCTCTCAGCCTGTTGGGGACAGTCTGAGCACTGATGGAGGGATTGTGCGTTCCTGGTGTAACCTGGGCAGTTGTTGTTGCCATCATGTACCTGTTCCGCAGGTGTGATGTTCTGATGTACCGATCCTGTACAGGTGTTGTTATACGTGGTCTGCCACTGCGAGGACGATCAGCTGTCCGTCTTGTCTCCCTGTAGCGCTGTCTTAGGCGTCTCACCGTACGGACATTGCAGTTTATTGCCCTGGCCACATCTGTAGTCCTCATGCCTCCTTGCAGCATGCCTAAGGCACATTCACGCAGATGAGCAGGGACCATGGGCATCTTTCTTTTGGTATTTTTCAGAGTCAGTAGAAAGGCCTCTTTAGTGTCCTAAGTTTTCATAACTGAGACCTTAATTGCCTGCCGTCTGTAAGCTGTTAGTGTCTTAATGACCGTTCCACAGGTGCATGTTCATTAATTGTTTATGGTTCATTGAACAAGCATGGGAAACAGCGTTTAAACCCTTTACAATGAAGATCTATGAAGTTATTTGGATTTTTACAAAATATTTTTGAAAGACAGGGTCCTGAAAAGTGAAGAGTTTATATAAAAAAATATATTTTCCTTCGTTATTATTTCCCTTAACCCTACCACCCCTCCATTTCCCCCTAACCCTACCACCGCTCCATTTCCCCCTAACCCTACCACCCGTCCATTTCCCCCTAACCCTACCACCCCTCCATTTCCCCCTAACCCCATCACCCCTCCACTTCCGCCTAACCCTACCACCCATCCATTTCCCCTAACCCTAACCCTCCATTTCCCCTAACCCTACCACCCCTCCCCTAATTGGACTAAACCAATGGACAACAATATTTCGGCTTTTACTTCCAGTTTATACATACTATATACATTTTACAGACAAAGTATATTTTACAATTGTTGTCTTTTTTGGGGATGTCACTTCTTGCCATTGTGGGGCAGTAATGCATAAGGTGATTGGTCATAGGTTAGAGGTTAGAGGTTAGGTTTAAAGGTAGACGTAGATGCACCAAGTAAACAGTAGTGTCTATTTCCGCAATGACCAGCAGCGTTGAAGGGCGATGCTAAACTTCTCTGCTGGTTTGTTCTCGTAGCGACCACGCTGTAGCAGGATGAAGCGCACCTGTGCACATGTGCAGATACTCCGTGTAACTGCCTGAGAGCAAAGTCTTGCATCTCAATGGGCGCGTTTGAGCTCATCACTTTTGTCAAAGTCCATTGTCACCGCCTTTGAAAGTGTGACGCATTCTGTGGTCCCCCAAAAAAATTGTGCGACTTGCCGACGGCATGAACTCGACAAAAAATCATGTGATTAAAGGTCATGATTTTTAAAAAACTGCAGTCAACTACAAGTGTCAGCAGTTGCTCTTCACCAAGGTCATCCTCCAGCTATCGCCTGCATTGTGGGACGCTCTATTGTCAAGCAATCATCAGGGTTTTTTTGCCTGACTAAAGACTTGACTAAAACAGCAACATGCAGTATTTGCTGAGATTTATGCGTACAGTGGATACATACAAATAACCTTGACTAACCTGTACCCCCCGCACATTGATTCGGTACCGGTAACCCCCTGTATATAGCCTCATTATTGTTATGTAAATGTATTGTGTTTCTTTTTACATTGTTGGTTAAGGGCTTGTAAGCAAGCATTTCACGGTAAGGTCTACTACCTCTGTTGTAGTCGGCGCGTGTGGCAAATAAAATTTTATTTTATTTGAATTAATGTGATATTTGAGGCTTCTCTCAGTAATTGATTGTGCAATGTACACATATTATATTATGATTTTAGTTTGTGAGAGTGTGCTATAGAGGTTGGAGCCATGTTAATTTCAACATTGCAAATAAAAGCTTTTTTTTAAATGGCAACACTGCCATGTTGATCTGAGACACATTAGAGTCCGAATTTCGGCTGTCACAGATGCACCTCCTTCGACTTCACTCCTCGATGTTTGTCCACAGTCGGTTGCTTTAGCCTTACCACTAAAACGCACCCAATATCTGAGGTGCTGCTTGTGGCAATATCATGCCCCTGAGTCTACCTTTAAATTCTAAAGTAAATCTCAGTAAATGTGACCTGCCAGATTCAGAAGCTTGAAAACCCATTAGAAAAAAGCTTGAAAACCCCATTAAAAACCCCATTACATTTTTCCCCCTCATAAAAAAATCAAATTTAACATAAATCATGCTTTTTATTTTATTTTAGTTCATTTTGGAGTAAAAGATCATAGTTGTTAATTACTTTATTTTAGTTTACAAAATTGTTTTTTCATCATTCATTTTTGTTTTAGTTTCAGTTTTACTTTACTATAATAATATTGATGAGCAGGGTGTGTGTGGAGGGATGAGAGTTTTAGGATGAGCAGGGTGTGTGTGGAGGGATGAGAGTGTTAGGATGAGCAGGGTGTGTGTGGAGGGATGAGAGTTTTAGGATGAGCAGGGTGTGTGTGGAGGGATGAGAGTTTTAGGATGAGCAGGGTGTGTGTGGAGAGATGAGAGTTTTAGGATGAGAAGGTTGTGTGTGGAGGGATGAGAGTTTTAGAATGAGCAGGGTATGTGTGGAGAGATAAGAGTGTTAGGATGAGCAGGGTGTGTGTGGAGGGATGAGAGTTTTAGGATGAGCAGGGTGTGTGTGGAGAGATGAGAGTGTTAGGATGAGCAGGGTGTGTGTGGAGGGATGAGAGTTTTAGGATGAGCAGGGTGTGTGTGGAGGGATGAGAGTTTTAGGATGAGCAGGGTGTGTGTGGAGAGATGAGAGTTTTAGGATGAGCAGGGTGTGTGTGGAGGGATGAGAGTTTTAGGATGAGCAGGGTATGTGTGGAGAGATGAGAGTGTTAGGATGAGCAGGGTGTGTGTGGAAGGATGAGAGTTTTAGGATGAGCAGGGTGTGTGTGGAGGGATGAGAGTTTTAGGATGAGCAGGGTGTGTGTGGAGAGATGAGAGTTTTAGGATGAGCAGGGTGTGTGTGGAAAGATGAGAGTTTTAGGATGAGCAGGGTGTGTGTGGAGAGATGAGAGTTTTAGGATGAGCAGGGTGTGTGTGGAGAGACGAGAGTGGTAGGATGAGCAGGGTGTGTGTGGAGAGACGAGAGTGGTAGGATGACCAGGGTGTGTGTGGAGAGACGAGAATGGTAGGATGACCAGGGTGTGTGTGGAGAGACGAGAATGGTAGGATGACCAGGGTGTGTGTGGAGAGACGAGAGTGGTAGGATGACCAGGGTGTGTGTGGAGAGAAGAGTGTGTTAGGATGTGCACAATGACGGCCTACCCCTGCCAAACCCGGACGACGCTGGGCCAATTGTACGCCACCCTATGGGACTCCCAATCCCAGCCAGATGTGGTACAGCCTGGATTTCAAACCAGGGACTGTAGTGACGCCTCTTGCACTGAGAGGTGGTGGCTTAAACCCCTGCACCACTCGGGCCACATTGAGCACACCCTCACTCACATCTGCTTTGTGTTGTTCTGTTATGGGCTGTCGGAGACACAACGCAGAGGAATGAGTCTTATATGGGAGGATGTGAAAGTGTCCGTCCATCCATCCACAATCACATAACTCCTGTCACTGTGTGTCTAGTCTGTTTACATGACATGGCACAAATAGAACAAGCCGTTGAACTTCTCCTCTCGCGGCTTAACAGGTAGTGGCAGGAAGCCTAGTGGTTGGAGCATTGGGCCAGTAACGGAAAGGTTGCTGGTTTGAATCCCCGAGCTGACAAGGTAAAAATCTGTCATTCTACCCCTGAACAAGGCAGTTAACCCACTGTTCCCCGGTAGGCCACCGTTGTAAATAAGAGTTTGTTCTTAACTGACTTGCCTAGTTAAATAAAAATGAGGGCCAGGGGACTGTCAGGCCAGAGCTGGCTGACACTTGTCACTGTGCTTATTGTCTACTGGTCTTTGATCTTTGTCTCACAGTAGTGATGTAGAGGCCTTTTTTGGATATTGAACAAGAGTATCAATACTATTAGTCATAGACTGTTCTCTCTACTGCAGCACGGCAAGCAGTACCGTAGTGCCAAGTCTAGGACCAAAAGGCATCTCAACAGTTTTTACCCCTAAGCCATAAGACTCCTGAACAGGTAACCATGGCTACCGAGACTATTTGCATTGCTTGTTTATAGCCTCTCTATTCGCTACTGTTTATAGCCTCTCTACTGTACATGTAGCCTCGCTACTGTATATAGCCTCGCTACTGTATGTAGCCTCGCTACTGTATACAGCCTCTCTACTGTATATGTAGCCTCACTACTGTATATAGCCTCTCTACTGTATATGTAGCCTCGCTACTGTATATAGCCGCTCTACTGTATATAGCCTCTCTACTGTATATAGCCTCTCTACTGTATATAGCCTCTCTACTGTATATAGCCCCGCTACTGTATATAGCCTCTCTACTGTATATAGCCTCTCTACTGTATATAGCCTCTCTACTGTATGTAGCCTCTTTTTCACTGTCTTCTTACTGTTCTTTCTATTACTTTACTTCCCTATGTTCAACTAATACCTTTTTTGTGCAGTATTGGTTAGAGCCTGTAAGTCGGCATTTCACTGTAAGGTCTGTTGTATTCGGCGCACGTGACAAATAAACTTTGATTTGATTTGATTAGTGAAACACCTCCATTTCTCCTGGTTCTTCTGAGGAGTGTGTGTAGATTTCTGCTGGTTCACCGGGTCCAAATTGCTTTACACAACTGGCCTGTATTGGGTTAAGGCCCGGTAGAGCACCATGCACACGGGAATAGCTCATCTGGGCAGTGAACTTAAGACCCCCTGTGAATGCTATACTACCACAGCCCTGGTCACAGTCCTGAAGCTATGGTCATGGTTATGAGCCTGTGGGGTCATGGTTCCGGAGATATGGTCGTGTTTCTGGTCATGGTTCTAGGATTATGGTCACGGTCCATGCTATGGTCAAGCACCTTTTTCTCCAGACCCTGAGTCTGGATGATGTCTCGAACCAATATAAAGGTCTCAGGTGTTGGGAACCACATACTTCCTATGTGTACAATTAGAAAACAGAAACATTATGTTTTTGTGTGTGTGTGTGTGTGTGTGTGTGTGTGTGTGTGTGTGTGTGTGTGTGTGTGTGTAGTTTGTGCTGTATGTGTGTTTAGGTGTAGAGTTGGATATAGGGTGTGGAAAAACACCCACATTCATATTTTGGGAATAGAAAGACATCTGTTTCATCTAAACCAGGAAATGTGGTATTGAGCTAATTGAGACTCCCCATGGATTGGATGGACGGAGCGCTGTGGCTTATGGTCAGACAGACCGAGAGACCGACAGACAGCTCTCCCTTCATCTCATCACACAGTTCCCTGTTATCATTGTGAGCACTAAGAGGAGCTGTGATCCATCTTGTTTTTAAAAGGTTTTGAAGAGATGGGAGTGTTACAAATTGGCCTGGATGATATGTTTAGGAAAAGCTGTGTTCCAGTCGGGTCGTAATTATCCAATCCAGGACTCGTAAATCATTGGATCAGAGAGCAGCGATCAGAGGAAAGCACGCTGCTTCGCTCTGCTCCGCACCAGATGTTGTTGCTGGGGAGGTGCCACCTTGGGCTTCTAGCCCCTATTCCTAACTTGGTAGTATAGGATACATGGACACACAGTCTTGCAATGCAGCAGCCTTCTGACTGGTGCTAAGCTCTCTGAGTGACAACCTAGGAGAAAGATAGATAGATAGAGAGATAGATAGAGAGAGATTATGTTAAATAATTGGGAGCGATGCAGCACATCTGGGCCAGGGTGTTGACACAGTCAGGGGTGCTGCACTCCGCTCTGGTCTGCTTTCACATCATCCACCAGAAATTCTTGTGCTCCTGAGCTCAATCCTCAGTCATTAGCTCACTGCTAATGCTCTCTGTGTCCTGGCCTGCAAATACCTCTCACTCTGTTTGGGTGCTCTATGGAGAGAGGGATGGGGAGGGAGAGATGTGTAAGGAGAGATGTGGAAGGAGAGATGTGGAAGGAGAGATGTGGAAGGAGAGATGGATGGGGAGGGACAGAGAGAGCACAGAACAATCAGTACATAGGAGTATGACTACGCCACAACCTGAAAAAGACAAGTATAGAGAGAGAAAGAGAGAAAGAGAGAGAGAGAAATGAGCGAGAATGAATAGATTTGAGAGAGAGCTCACTCAGCTCAACAGAACAACTGGAAACTCCTACATACCTCTACACCAAATCCTACCTGGAATCATACATCTTACACCCAATCTTACCTGGAATCATACATCCTACACCCAATCCTACCTGGAATCATACATCCTACACCCAATCCTACCTGGAATCATACATCCTACACCCAATCCTACCTGGAATCATACATCCTACACCCAATCCTACCTGGAATCATACATCCTACACCCAATCCTACCTGGAATCATAGATCCCACACCCAATCCTACCTGAAATCATACATCATACACCCAATCTTACCTGGAATCATATATCCTACACCCAATCCTACCTGGACTCATACATCCTACACCCAATCCTACCTGGAATCATACATCCTACACCCAATCCTACCTGGAATCATACATCCTACACCCAATCCTACCTGGAATCATACATCCTACACCCAATCCTACCTGGAATCATACATCCTACACCCAATCCTACCTGGAATCATAGATCCCACACCCAATCCTACCTGAAATCATACATCCTACACCCAATCTTACCTGGAATCATATATCCTACACCCAATCCTACCTGGACTCATACATCCTACACCCAATCCTACCTGGAATCATACATCCTACACCCAATCCTACCTGGAATCATATATCCTACACCCAATCCTACCTGGAATCATACATCCTACACCCAATCCTACCTGGATTCATATATCCTATACCCAATTCTACCTGGAATCATACATCCTACAGCCAATCCTACCTGGAATCATACACCCTACACCTCATCCTAACTGGCATCATACTCCCTACACCTCATCCTAACTGGAATCATACACCCTACACCTCGTCCTAACTGGCATCATCATGCACTATGCCAGTGGTGGTCTGAGATTAATTATAACAAGAGAGGTTATAAAAGACAGATGCTAGTCTAATGCTTCAAATGTGCCATGTGTGTGTTGCTGCTTGTTTGTGCTTCATAGCGAAAGCATTTTCAGAGACACCGCCAGAGCCAAGCATTACAAATATTATCTCCATCATTTAATATATGAGCACATGTTGAGTCAAGCTGCGGTAGAAAAAGTTTATTTTAAGACCCATAACTTATCATTGCTTGTCTTCATTAGAACATTTTAATACAACACTTAAACTGGGGATTTTTCTCATACCCTCTTGAACTACTGCATATTTCAGAAGAGAAAACAACCCAATAACTCGGTGTACATCATCCAGTCAATAACAACAATATCTATATTGTGAACAATCTCATTGTGTACAGGTAACTGCCAAAATAAAGGAAATGAGGGATACAAAGTATATTGAAAACAGGTGCTTCCACACACGTGTGGTTCCTGAGTGAATTAATAAATTAACTTAGGGTCATGATTTGGGTCATGATTTGGGTCATGTATAAAAATTGCTGGGCAGGCCATTCATTTTGGCTATCATGGCTATACCTCCATGGGGTTACAATTCCCTCATCCACATTACATGAGTAGTCGATGAATCGTTCGATGAGCATGAAAACAATGTAAACCATATGCCATGGCCCTCACAGTAACCAGATCAACACAATTGAACACTTCTGGAGTGACACCTGAGACAGGGTTTTCCACCACCATCAACAAAACACCAAATTATTGAATTTCATTTTTTTTTTCTCCCCAATTTCGTGATATCCAATTGGTAGTTACAGTCTTGTCTCATCGCTACAACTCCTGTACGGACTCGGGAAAGGCGAAGGTCAAGAGTCCTCCGAAACACAACCCAACCGAGCCACACTGCTTCTTGACACAATACCCACCAATGTGTCGGAGGAAACACCGTACACCTGGTGACCGTGTCAACGTGCACTAACCCGGACAACGCCGGGCCAATTGTGCGCAGCCCCATGGGTCTCCCGGTTGCGGCTGGCTGCGATAGAGCCTGGACTCGAACCCAGAATCTCTAGTGGTACAGCTAGCACTGTGATGCAGTGCCTTAGACCACTGCACCAATCAGGAGGCCAATGATTGAATTTCTAATGGTAGAATTGTGTCGCATCCCTCCAATAGAGTTCCAGACACTTACGGAATCTATGCCAAGGTGCATTAAAGCTGTTCTGGCTCGTGGTGCCCCATCGCCCTATTAAGACACTTTATGGTGGTGTTTCCTTTATTTTGGCAGTTACTTGTACATCATCTAATCTATTCATTCCAGACTGTAGTCCTCGGGATAAACTTTAATAGAGTGATTCTATTGACCAATAACTATACGCCACCACAAGTTAAGAAGCTTTATGTAATAACTCAATACAAACAGTGCTTGTTTTTGGTTGTTGTTTAACAGTCAACTCCCTGTGAAGTGCCTGAAGTCACTCCATTATCGTAAATCTAACTCTATGATGCTATGACAGAGTTTCCGACCTTACGATTTTGAGGCCACTCACTCAGCCCTTTTAACTTTGCCAATTAACCACAAACTTTGTCCGACCGTAGCCAGACAACTGTAGCCAGGCGACCGGTCCGGCAGGCTCTCCAACCTGAAGAGCAGCATGTATGTGGGAAACGAATGAATCAGGAGAAATTAGATCCATCTATGGGGAATATACCAAAATAAACCCCTCTGTTCTACCATATCGGGCCTTGTATAAATAAGATATCACCGCAGGCACCATGCACCATGGGAAATAGCCCATCCATTCCAGTAAACATCAGCCAACAGAGTTCTGGCAGGCCGGTTAAGCTCGCAAGAAAGGAGAGAGGGAAGGAGGAGGGGAGTGGGAGTAATGGGGAAGGATGGAGGAGAGGATGGGGGAGCAAGGAAGGGAGCTGTGAGAGGAGTAGAGAAGGGAGCTGGAAGCAGGGCAAGGAGCAGGCCAGAGAATGGAGAAGGGAGAGCAGGGAGGAGATGGGAATAAGGAGGAAGAGGAGACCAGGAATGGGAGGTTCTGTATTGGAATTAACAAATAAATACTTTTTTTTCCCCAGAGAGGGTGATGTCCACACACAACCTCCCCCCTCCTCTCCTCCTCCTCCTACCCTATGAAAATAAATAGAGCCAGGCAGAAATAGCAGAGTTCAAGCATCACTACAGGAAATTATCCAGGCTTGATGGTATAATTAGGGACATTATTTTCTTAACATTAGCATTTTAGTGAGCCCCAGCCACATTCAACATCCTCCTCTGCCTGACCCCCTTCGGCAAGGAATAGTGCTATCCGGTATCCTTTGGACGTCCATACCCTAAAACCTAACCCCCTACCCTTACCCTAACCCGAACCTGAACCGTAACCCTTACCTTAACCATTTTAAATGTCAACTTCAATGGCGTAGGGACGTCCCAAGGATTCTAGATTGCAAGGACCCTTAGGCTTACCTCTAGGTTTGCTGCCAAACACTTGTGTTTCAGTAAAATGTGACATTCAACATTCAAGAAACAAACGATACAACAAGTAGTAGTCAGTTACATGCACTATACTAAAACCTATGTGCCCTTTTGAGTAACAGCATCGACATCATTTTTGTCTTTCCACCTCTGAGAACAGTAACAACACAACAAGGTCACAGTAATACAACATGTTGTCTGGGGGTTTTAAAGAACTGTAAAACATTCTGGCTCGTTGTTTTCCAGAAGCTCGTTTTGAACTGTTTCTGTCATTAACAGGTTCCCAGAGGAAGTGGTGGAGGACTATTTAAACTTACCAATGAGCCTGTCTGGCCCTTCCTTTAATGTAATGTAACCTCCACCACGGCCTATGCAATGAGGGGTGGTAATGCTCTGGGCAATGGGTTTGAGTGGTCCAGGTGGAATTTGGTTCCTGGTCCTGCGTCATCATTTTCAAAGCATCAACGCTTGTTGTGATTTAGCAACTTTACCTGGTAAGAACATAGTTTTATCTTGTGTATAGGGAGCAACATTGTGTTGCACTAACACGGTCCCAGATCTGTTTGTGCTTTCTTGACAACTCTAATGCGGTCATTGTCACGTGAAATAGCCAAACGCCATAATTGGCAAGACAGCACAAACAGATCTGTGACCAGTCTGGTGTTGCACCAGGAGAGGGTCCAGGGAAATAGACGAGGGAGACAAAGGATACACAGAGCTGCTGCTGTCGCCAGAAACATGTTCTAGAACAACTTTGTGACCGGCAGATTCCATCTCTGAGTGTAATGACCCTGAGTTGTAACTTGGGTCTGAGGTTATGAAGTCTGATGGCATCACAGAGGTCAGAGGGCTGTATGGACTGGTTGTTTTTAGGCTTATTCAGTGGTGTGAAGTACTTAAGTAAAAATAGTAGTTGGGCGTGCAAAATTATTCAGCCCCTTTACTTTCAGTGCAGCAAACTCTCTCCAGAAGTTCAGTGAGGATCTCTGAATGATCCAATGTTGACCTAAATGACTAATGATGATAAATACAATCCACCTGTGTGTAATCAAGTCTCCGTATAAATGCACTTCTCTCGATGTGCAAAACTGATAGAGACATACCCCAAGCGACTTACAGCTGTAATCGCAGCAAAATTTGGCGCTACAAAGTATTAACTTAAGGGGGGCTGAATAATTTTGCACGCCCAATTTTTCAGTTTTTGATTTGTTAAAAAAGTTTGAAATATCCAATAAATGTCGTTCCACTTCATGATTGTGTCCCACTTGTTGTTGATTCTTCACAAAAAAATACAGTTTTATATCTTTATGTTTGAAGCCTGAAATGTGGCAAAAGGTCGCAAAGTTCAAGGGGGCCGAATACTTTCGCAAGGCACTGTATATTTTTAGCATTTTCCAATTATTAACATTCAAAACAAAAGTGAAAAGATATTAGACAACAATAGGACAAAGTGACAGTAACAGACAAGCGTAACAAAGAATATACATATATATTATACATACAAACATACAAAAAAAATAATAATAATGAGACATTGGATCATATGGTCACCTGCCGTAAGCTACATATTACACATTATGTGTGAAACATTATGTGAGGATTATATAGATTCAATCAATGTGATGTGGGGGGAGATTCTCCATATAGTCAATAAAAGGTTGCCAAATTCTGTAAAATGTCTAACTTTTTCCTCAAGTAGTAAGTGATTTTCTCCAGTGGGATACAACTATTAACTTCCTATAGCCACATTGCAACTGGCAGGGAGGAATCCGATTTCCATTTCAAGGCAATACATTTCTTGGCCATCGCTAGCAATATTTCTGTTAGCTTTATAGTATGGCTTTGCCTAAGATTGGTGTTAGTAAAGTTACCCAGTAGACAGACCTCCGGGTCTAAAGGGAATGCAACCCCGTGAATTGAGGATATGGTATCGCATACCCCCTGCCAGAAACCGTGTAGTTTTCAACACTGCCAAGTGGAATGGAGGAATGTTCCTTCATCTGAGCCACATCTAAAACATAGGGAGGAGATATCTGGGTTGAACTTGTGCAGTGTAGATGCGGTGATATAGTGCTGATGGAGGAAATTAAACTGGATCAGACTGTATCTGGAGTTCAATGTGGATGTAACACCATCCCTGCATAGGTCACTCCATAGACCCTCATCAAGATCAATACCCAGATCTTTTTCCCATCTAAGTCGGGGTTTATCTAGCCCAGGCAGTGTTAGTCCTGACATAAGAGCATCATATACACGGGAAATAGTCTTGAACAGTGGTTGGTCTGTGTGGCAGAGTTGTTCAATAGGTGACATCTTAGGTAGGTTCCATTGTCCCTTGAGAGTCACCCTAATAAAGTTTTGGAGTTGTAGGTAGCTAAAGAAGTCCCTGTTAGGCAAGTGGTATTTCTGTTTCAGCTGATCAAAAGACATAAGAACTCCCTCCTCGTAACAATGTTCCAGAAGAGTGATCCCCTTATCAGACCATGGTCTAAAGTTACTATTCTGGAAAAACATAGGGATCAATCTATTGTTCCAGGAGAAAGGAATCCCCCTCGTCTGAACAGCTCATGCAGTTTTCACCATGCCAGGGCAGAATGTATGATTAAAGGGTTGTCTGTGATGATTTTATAGATTTTCTGTCCCATTTGTAAAACAATTCTGCCCCAGTGTTATCATTTACCTCAAGCTTTTCAATGTTCAACCATGAGGGAGAGGGACCATTGTCAAACATCTGAGCCAGAAACCTAGACTGTGCAGCCCAGTAGTACATTCTAAAATTGGGGAGGTTTAAGCCCCCTTGACCGTAATCAAGGGTTAGTTTATCCAGGCCAACCCTAGGGGTTTTGCCGTGCCAGATAAACCGTCTGGTCAGCTTGTCGAGAGAGGAAAAAAATGCTGCGGGAACAGGGATAGGGAGAGATTGAAACAAATATAGAAATCTGGGCAGGACATTCATTTTAATTACATTGATTCTACCCAGTAGAGTGAGAGGTAAGTCCATCCATTTACAAAGGTCACCCTCCACCTTTTGCAACAAACAGGCCAGATTGAGTTTATAGAGGTTGTTCAGATTACCATCCACCATTATGCCCAAATATGTGAAGCCCATAGGCGACCATCTAAAAGGAAACTTGTACTTGATGGTATGATGGTCAAAGACAGACAACGGTAAGATTTTGCTTTTATCAAAATTGACCTTGGTACTATAACACTGTAGTAGGATCTGCAAGTGAGAGAGGGAGTGTTCTGTGTTTGTTAGAAATAAGATAAGGTCGTCCGCAAAGAGTGATAATTTATGGGTATGGTGGCCCACCTCAAAGCCATGTATGTCAGGGCAGGTTCTAATAGCCTCAGCCAACGGTTCGATGGCGAGGGCAAAGAGGTGGGGGCTAATTGGGCAACCCTGTCTGTTCCCCCTATAGAGAGGGAAAGAGGAGGAAGTAATCCCATTGGTAGCAATCCTAACTTTAGGAGATTTGTAGAGTGATTTTATCAAATGTACAAACATGGTACCTAAACCAAACTTTTCCAAGACACGAAAGAGGTATGGCCATTCAACCCTATCAAATGCCTTTTCAGCGTCGAGGGAGACTGCGACACTAGGTATTTTGTTTTTGTTAGCGAGGTGAATTATATCAAATAATCTTCTGAGATTATTGGAGGACAATCTATTAATTATGAAGCCAGTCTGATCTGGGTTGACCAACAGGGGAAGACATGACTCCAGTCTCTTAGATAGCATCTTGGTGACCAGTTTACAATCTGTGTTAAGGAGAGCGATTGGTCTATAGGAGGTGCATTTTAGCGGGCTTTTCCCTTTCTTGTGGATTACAGTAATCACTGCTTGAGAGAAAGATTCTGGAAAGCAGTTGTCTTCCCTGGCTTTTTTAAGTACCTTCATAAGGTAGGGGACCAACAGCTCCCTAAATTCTTTATAGAACTCTGGAGGGAATCCATCCTCCCCAGGAGATCTATTAGAAGGTAAGGATTTAATGGCGTCCAACAATTCAAGAACTGAGAAGTGTTCACTCAGGCGCTCGCTGTCTTCCTTTGACAGGCATGGGAGGTTGAGAGTGGAGAGAAAGGAGTCGATCTCTGATAGATCATCGCTTGATTGGGAAGTGTAGAGGTCTTCATCGTATTTCTTAAAAATATTATTAATTTCAGTAGGGTCGAAAGATATCTCATTAGTAAGAGTTTCTATAGCATTAATTGTCCTCTTACCTTCCTCTGCTTTCAGTTGTCATGCCAATATTTTGTGAGCTTTCTCTCCAAGCTCGTAATAACACCGTTTTGATTTAGTGATGGCCCTCTCAGCTTGATATGTGTTCAGGATATTATATTTCATTTTTTTATTTACCAAAAGCCTGTATAGATCTTTAGTCCGGCCTCTTTGGTAGGTTTTCTCTAGCTCGGAGATGTCAAATTCAAGGGCACTCGGTTCCGCACCGTGTTTTCTCTTCAGCCCTTTAGTATAGGAAATGATCTGTCCCCTCAGATAGGCCTTCAATGTGTCCCAAAGAATGAAACTGTCAGGAGCGGAGGGTTTGCTTGTCAAAGTGAAAATATTGATCTGCTCTTTGATGAATGCACAAAATTCAGGTTGCTTTAGGAGTGTAGAATTGAGTCTCCATCTATATGCTCCATTTACCTTGGTAGGAATGGAGATTGATAATACCAGAGGAGAATGGTCACTAAGCAATCTGGGGAGATACTCGATATCTAACACTCTATGAAACAGTTGTGTCGATAGTAAAAAGTTATCTATGCGTGTGTGTGTCTTGTGTGGGTGTGAATAAAAAGAGTAGTCTCTATCCTGTGGGTGCAACTGTCTCCAGATGTCTAGTAAATTGAGATCTTTCATGAATGACATGGTGAGCTTGCCAGCTTTGGTAAGAAGGGAGGGTTTATCAGAGGACCTATCAAGAACTGTATCTAAACCTCCTGCAACCAGTAACCATCCTGGTGGTGCTTGAGCAACCTGAAGGAAGACATTCTGTATAAACATATGGTCATCGAAGTTAGGAGCATAAATATTCAATAGGGTCCAAGACTCTGAAAACATATGCCCCTGCACCCAAACAAACCTGCCAGAGGGATCAGAGATGGTGTTGTTGACGCAGAAGGGGATGTGTCTACTTATCAAAATTGCAGTTCCTCTTGCTTTGGTGTTAAAAGAGGACGCAAAAACTTGTCCTACCCATTCCCTCTTCAATTTCTTGTGTTCACTGGCTGTAAGATGTGTTTCTTGTAAAAACACAATGTCAGCCTTTAATTTCTTAAGGTGTGTATAGACTCTTTTCCTTTTAATCGGGCTGTTAAGACCTTTTACGTTGAATGTGACATATTTTAGTGGATTAAGCATAGGTTGGGTTTCAAATATGTAACTGAATGGAAATCTATCATATGTAAATAGTTAGGAAATGTTTCAACTTTGGTTTGAACACTGAAGTGACCCATGGGTCTCTTTAGGAAGGAAACAATAAACATAGAAAAAAGAAAGTAAAAAAAATCCCACCCACCCCGATTGTCAGACTAAAACAACAATCCCAACAATCAAACATGAAGACACTTGTAGAGATACGTTGCTGCTCGCTTTCCATCTTGCTCTTACTAGCTAAACCTTGGCGTAAACTAAAAACCTGCGAGCTCTCTAAGTTGAAAACAAACGTTGTGAATAGACATTTATGGCTGAATATTTACTGCCCACGGTAAGGGCTGCTTGAGTCTCTTTTCGAAAGATTAACATAAATGGGGGGGGGGGGAGCAGTGGGCCTAAGCCCACTTATTTGCTTCGCCCAGTGGATATGGACTAAACCAAAATATACTCTCCTGTAAATATAATAGAACTCACCCCGGAAAAATACGGTTAGTTGAAAATGTACAAATCAATTATAGTGATCGGAAGATATCAGCAGTTCAGTCCGGATAAGAGAAAACAAACAAACTGCATCTTATCCCCCAGAGAGACGGTCCTGGCTCAGACACTGTTCAGTTCTCCCGGTGTGTTGAAGAGATGGCTTCGGCCTTTGTACTGATGAGGTAGCCGATGATGTTCTTCTCCTTCAGTGCTTTGGCGGCAGGTCTGAACTGCTTGCGACGTCTGGCGAGATCCGCGCTCATATCCGGGAAAAGGCTGACCCTCTTGCCATCGATGGTGATGTCCCCTTTGGCTCTTGCGAGATGCAGTATCTTCTCTCTGTCTTGGAAACGGAGAAACGTGATCAGGACGGCCCATGGGGGCTCATCTGGCCGAGGTTTCGGCGCTGATATTCTGTGGGAGCATTCGATTTCCAGTGGCTTGGTGAAGTTGATTGTGCCTAGGACATCCGGGATCCATTGAGTGAAGAAACGGACTGGGTCACGGCCCTTGCTGTCCTCTTTCAATCCCACCACACGGATATTACTACGTCTACTCTGGTTCTTCATCTGATCTACATTGTTTTTGAGGTAGGCATTGTCCTTTTGCAGTTGTATCAGAACCTGGTCATGTCTAGCGATAGTATCTTCAACTGTGCTAATGCGCAACTCTGCTTCAGTCATTCTCAAGGAGATCATTCATGGAGAATTTCAGGTCATCAATGGAAGAATGGAGTTCAGACGATTTCTTATTCATTTTCATAGAAAGACCTTTGTTACCATCCTGAATGTCCCGGAGGAGAGTAGCCAGCATGTCGGCAGGCTCGCAAGAGGCCGAGAGCAACAGTCTGGAACTTTCATCTGAGTTGTGAGGGCTAATGCTAATCTTGCTAGCTGTAGCATTATCGTTATCTTGGGAATCAACAATGTTTTGGTCGTCCTTCTTGCCTCTCGGTCGGAGGTCCATGGCTCTTTGGGAAGGTAAGTACTTGACAATTTATCAGCCGATGTTAGAATATTGTTTCAACGTTGTTATTTAGATAATAATATAATAACTTTGAAGAGCTCGGTTTGTCAACGTCTGCTTGACAAAGTCCAACGTTCACATCGGCAGATATACTTTGAGGAGATGGGAAACATTGCCCATGCTACATCAATGAGCTACGCGGTGCATTCTGGGCAATGCTGGGACAAGGAGCTCTCTCATTCAAAGAGTGAATGGGAGTCCATTGGGAGCTAGCTCAAAAACCCAACATTAGCACGAACTTCATCAACAAGAAGTACATTACAAATCTTTTCCGAGATGTGAGATCATTAACTTGCTATCTTTAGTATCGTATAGCTTTGTAATCATGACATTACTGTACCTTTGAGGAAAATAGGCACGTTTCTTGATATACACTAACTTTGAGAAGGGATTGCGTGATGATTAGCTTAGCAACCGCGTGATGCAGCATGACAACGTGAACGCGATTGGTCGACAGGCTGCTGGGTGGGGAGTTATATGTTCCTTCATTCATTGGATTCCTATCTCCTTTCTATAATATATCTGGCAATGGCACCATACAATGCACCCTGGACTAAAGAGGCAGACAAATAGGAAAAATATGCTGGACCCTCTGTTAAATTACAAATGTCTCGAGGAAAGGCATATCGCAAAAATACGATCAATGGCTCATTAGAGAGAAGACATCCTCCCGCGTTATGACATCGGCCAGTATTGAAATCTGACATGCATTATAGACGTTTTCACGATCTAAAAGTCGTATTCCTATTAACTTCCAGTGTAGTGAGAGTGACTTTATCCCAGTGCTTACGTCACACCGGTCGGATTTCTGCCTGCTTGCTCCAGTAACTCCAGATACACATAAAAGCAAAAAATGACTCAGAGAATTGATAGAACACCACTCAGAGGTGCACAAAAGCAATATATCATTCAACATGGGTGAGCCTTTCCTTTCACCTTTGGGCTAAGGGGCAGTATTTTCACGTCCGGATGAAAATCGTTTACTCACGTAGTAAAAAGTACTACTTTTACTTGAGTCATTTTCTATTAATGTACAGTATTTTTTACTTTTACTCAAGTATAACAATTGGGTACTTTTTCCCCACCACTGGGTTTATTATGGAGATGTACGCTCTGTGCAGTCTGCACTTTCCATTTATTTCCAGCAGGAACAAAGGCCCTTGTTACAGTAAATCAATCGAGTGACACACTTACAGAAGATGTTTGGATGCCCTTTCGTGTATGCAGCCGACTAATTCCTATGTGGGCATGCATGGGTTAAATGAAAACGTCTGTTCTGCTCTGAGCTGTGCCTGCACGTGTACATTACGTACGTGTACGTGGGCCACGTCTAAAGAGACATCAAAGACCGGAGAACATCTCACCTCCCCTGCTTGTTCCACATACAGCAGCGGCAATCTACAGTCTTGGTTTAAGACACCGGAACTCTGGTTGGATGAGGCGTTAAGATGTCTGCTGCAGAGGACGCAAGACACAAGAACATCCTACACACAACATCCTGGCCCCATTTCTAACACACATACATGCACACAGACACGCACACACAAAAAAAACAGACTTGTGTACATAATTACATACATGGCGTGTCTCTTAACCGACAGATGAAGACTGCAGTGGCAGTGGGGAAACTGATATGATTAGCTACAGTGGTTGAGCTACTGAAAAATGTTGGTTATTGTACTTCACCTTACCTAAGTAAAGCTTGTGGTCCTCCTATGTATCATGTTGTGGGTCAGTACTGTACTGGGTGGAATATTTAGGTTGTTTTTTTACGTTACCTCGGAAACCGATCATTCCTCATTTAAAGCTTGTGGTCCTATATTTATTATACTGAACAAAAATATCAACGCAGCATGTTAAGTGTTGGTGCTATGTATGTATGTATAGATTTACCCCCCAAATATATGGGGGATTGGAAATGATGCAGACAATTACATCGATGGAAGCTACAATCTATCTGCAATATTAAAGCTGATCTACCCCCTAAAAAGACACCCAAAAACATAGGTTGGCCCTGTGTTTCAAGCGCTGAAATAAAATTTCCCAGAAATGTTCCATACGCACAAAAAGCATATTTCTCTAAGATTTTGTGCCTAAATTTGTTAACATCCCAGTTAATGAGCATAATCCATCCACCATATTTTACCTTTATTTAACCAGGCAAGTTAGTTAAGAACAAATTCTTATTTTCAATGATGGCCTAGGAACAGTAGGTTAACTGCCTGTTCAGGAGCAGAATGACAGATTTGTACCTTGTCATCTCGGGGGTTTGAACTTGCAACCTTCCGGTTACTAGTCCACCGCTCTAACCACTAGGCTACCCTGCCTCCCCAAGAAGCTTATTAAACAGCATGATAATTACACAGGTGAACCTTGTGCTGGGGACAATAAAAGGCCACAGATGTCTCAAGATTTGAGGGAGCGTGCAGTTGGCATGCTGACTGCAGTAATGTCCACCAGAGCTGTTGCCAGATAATGTTCATTTCCCTACCTTAAACCGCCTCCAATTTCATTTTTGAGAATTTGGCAGTACGTCCAACCAACTTCACAACCATAACCAAGCCAGCCCAGGATCTCCACATCCGGCTTCTTCACCTGCGGGATTGTCTGAGACCAGCCACCCGGACAGCTGATGAAACTGAGGAGTCTGTAATAAAGCCCTTTTGTGTGGAAAATCTCATTCTGTTTGCCTGGGCCTGGCTCCCAAGTGGGTGGGCGCATGCTCTCCCAGGGCAAACCCATGCTTGTGCCCCTGCCCAGTCATGTGAAATCCGTAGATTAGGGCCTAATGAATTTATTTCAATTCACTGATTTCCTTATATGAACTGTAACTCAGTAAAATCATTGAAATTGTTGCATGTTGCATTTAGATTTTTGTTCAGTATATAACAGAAGTGGGTCTGAGGACATTTGGGGGCTTCTACTTTCCACACTGATGTGATGGAGCAGGAAGTGACATCACTTCCTGTTATTTGTTTTGAGTTATTTGCCTCAAGACTACCACAGGAAACTGAGAGTGAGTCTTGTTAGGATCTGAGGACATTTGGGGGGCTTCTACTTTCCACACTGATGTGATGGAGCAGGAAGTAATATCACTTCCTGTTATTTGTTTGAGTTATTTGCCTCAAGACAACCACAGGAAACTGAGAGTGAGTCTTGTTAGGGTCTGAGGACATTTGGGGGGCTTCTACTTTCCACACTGATGTGATGGAGCAGTGACATCACTTCCTGTAACATGCCTCAAAGCAAACCACAGGAAACTGAGAGTGAGCCTTGTTAGGGTTTCACAGCAAACCTATTGTTATTCTTAGATAAAACATTTTCCTTGATATGGTCAAATAACTCAAGCATAGATATATAACTTTTTTCTAATTTGGCACACAGAAACTAGAGGCCTTGAGTAACTTGGTCAAAAAGAATGGCACCTAAATAAGCAGTCTCACATAAACCCTCATACCCACCCCCCATTTGACCTAGAGACTTGAAACCTTGTGTGTAGGTGTCATTCCTCATGCTGAACAAATTTGCCTCAAGGACCCATAACGTCTGTCAGGACAGATTTCCCTCAATCTTGGACATTTTTGAAAACCTTTGAAAAATGTATTTTCATGAACCATAAGGCTAAATAACACCTTTCTGTACTGTATGTAGGCCCATGGTACATCTCTTAACTTAATTTGGGAAAAGCTAAGGGATTGGCTAAGAGATGGCTCTCTGCTAAATTGTAATTATTTCTCCACTATGGCCTATTTATTGCCTTACCTCCCTCATCTTACTCCATTTGCACACACTGTACATAGACTTTTCTATTGTGTTATTGAGTGTACGTTTGTTTATTCCATGTTTAACTCTGTTGTTGTTTGTGTCGCACTGAATATTGTTTGGGGGATAAATCAGGAAATCTGATTTTACATTTAAATCCTTTGTAAATCCACTCCACAACGGCCTATCAACTTGAAACTTGTCGGGGTCATCAAATACATTGCCATGAAGAACTATGTTAAGTTTGACATTTATATCTTCAAAAATATAAGGAAACTATTAACAAATCACTTTTTGACTATGTAACAATTCAATTTTGACTATAAAAAAAATCTTATTATAGACTAAAAGTCAGATTTCACTCCAGATTTGGTCTTGGGACTTGGTCAATAGTCCCTAAAGAGTTTGAGAAAATAAAGTTGATGCATTCAAAGATGGCCACGCTATGCCAGTAGAATATGCTAAAAATACTTCTAAAATACTTCTCATAACACCAAATGTGGAATGTAGGCCCATGGTACATGTTTCAACTTCGCAAAAGCTAATGAATTGGTCGAAAGACGTCGGAGTTATTATATAATAATGTAATACTAAAAATAACAAGGTAGGAACAAAAAACACAGGAGATATAAAAATAAGAAATGTGTGTTCACCGAGCAACTCACCAGACTTGAGCAACAAGACATTGTTGTGAATTATGTTCAGTTAGGTAAATGATCTATGATTATTGCATTTACAGGAATCACTGTGTCAATCATTTATCAATGTCTGATGCTTCCTGAAGCTCCTTCGGTACTTTAGAATAAGTATTGAATAGAACAAACTTTATTAGAACATTTTACCCACTCATAACAATAACCACAGGAGTTGGCAAGACAACACAGTCAGATCTGGGACCAGAATAATAGGTTTTATACATCCTCTCTCTTTCATTTATAACCCCCAGCATGGGAATGCAAGGCCAGGCTATAAAATACAGCATTTAATAGATCACCTCAGTCATATAGACGGTTAGTCATAGACAGCTCCATATAGATAAGATGCACTGTAACAAACTGACCCGGAGTCACACAATGAGAGGACAAGAAACGTAAGTAGCCGTGAACCTGCCATTCTGCTGAGGCTAGAAACCACCATCAGTGACTCAGTTCTCACCGTCGATCACGCAAGCACCGGCTGGCTAGAGAGTGTTTCTGAGTAGGGACTAAGGAGTACTGGGACCACAGGACAGAGAGACAGAACGCCAATAGGGAGAGAGGGGACGTGTTGTGAAACACTGTGTGTTTACCCTGAACCCAGAAACTCTAGAGGACTGAGATGAGTGCCATCTAAGTTCACAGGCTGAATGAGTCAGTCACAGTTGTCAGTCATTAATGTGACACACAAGCACGCACGCACACACACACGCACGCACGCACGCACACACACCACACTTAACACTAAAGTAACCTAACAAGTAACAATCTATCAATCAAATGGCCCATTTACGTCAGCAGATGTCACAAAGCGCTACACAGACATCCACCCTAAAACCCCAAAAGAGCAAGCAATGCAGAAGCACAGTGGCTGTGAAAAACTCCCTAGAAATGCAGGAACATACTGTAGGAAGAAACCTAGAGAGGAACCAGGCTACGACGGGGGGGGGCAGTCCTCTTCTGGCTGTGCCAGGTGGAGATTATGAGTACATGGCCATTAAGGTCAGAGCGTTCTTCGAGAATTTCAAACATTCATAGATGACCAGCAGGGTCAAATAATAATCACAGGGGTTATAGAGGGTGCGATAGTTCAGCACCTCAGGATTAAATGTCAGTTGGCTTTTCATAGCCGAGTATTCAGAGGTGGAGACTGCAGGTCCGGAAGAGAGAGAGAGAGAGAGAGACAAGACATGATATGTCCATTAAGTCTGTTTAAAACAAATATCCAAGTTCCAAATCCAGTGGTGGACTATTTTTAGCATTTGTTCTCTAGGTCACAGACTTCCAAAATCAACATGGAGGGTCACTGTGCCCCCTCTCCCTGACAGCACAGCCAGGCCACATGAGGACACAGTGAGCATGGTGTCAAGGAACAAAGTCTGGACTGGATGACCCTGGCGACCCACAGGGTGATATGGGCTAATTGGGGATGAAGGCCCAAGAGAGGTGAACGTATGAGCTCTCTCGCTCTCTCTTTCTCTGTCTTTCTCTCTCTCTCTCCCACACACACACACACACACACACCGTGACATTATTTTGACAAGCAGCTAGGGGACCACACATTAGAGAAATCCTAGCATCAGATAACGACCTGCATAGAGGAAGTGGGCAGAAAGGGGAGTTCTGTCAGGCTTAAAATAGATTGACTGAGACACAGAAACATTATACAGTGTTTCTATGGGGGGGGGAATAAAACCTCTCCTACTTCACAACATTACGACAACAACTGGTACACAGCTGTGGGTGACAACCTTACCTGATTTGAGTGTGTACATTGTAAGTGTTCTTCACAATTCTACTCCGTCCAACAACATCATATTGCCATGGAAAAGCATCCTCTTTAGGAACAGTGAACATCTGAACGTGGTCCGCGGGTGACACCTTCACTTTTGTGCCCAGCGTATCAAGGACATTAACATCCCTTCAGTGGGACTCGTCAACATGTTGAGACATCGTAGCACCAGACACAGGAAGGGATCAACAATCCAGCGCAGTTCACCCTTTCATTCTACAATGCTGAGTATTTGCCAACACATGGGTGCATGGAGGAGGAAGGAAGTAAGGAAGGAAGGCTCACCCTTCCCTATTTCATAGCCATGAAGCCCGACACACACACACACACGTTCGTTGAATGGAGGAGACCAAGGAGCAGCGTGATGTGAATACATTCTTCTATATATTAATAACGAAGAAACACTAAACAAACTACACAAAACAACAAAACGAACGTGCCGCTATATATAAACAAGTGCAGACACAGGCAACTAACCATAGACAATAACCCACGAAATACCCAAGGAATATGACTGCCTAAATATGGTTCCCAATCAGAGACAACGATAAACAGCTGCCACTAATTGAGAACCAATCTAGGCAACCATAGACATACATAACACACTAGTAAACACCCATTGTCATACAAAACCCCTAGACAGGACCAAAAACATCACCCATGTCACATCCTGACCTAACCGAAATAATAAAGAAAACAAAGAATACTAAGGTCAGGGTGTGACAGTACCCCCCCCAACACACACAAAGGTCCCGGCCGCACACCTAAGCCTATAATGGGAGGGTCTGGGTGGGCATAACTCCGAGATGGCGGTTCTGGCTCAGACGTGGACCCCGCTCCACTTCTGACTCGTCACACTTACTTAATGTCTCTGGAGCGGGAACGCTAACCGCCGACCACGGACTAGAGGACGCCACTGGACTGATGGTCGAGCCTGGAGTGAGTGGCGCCTCTGGATTGGAGGGAGATTCTGGCGGATCGGGTCTGTAGACTGTCGCCAGACGCTCTGGACTGGGTACTGGTCGCCGGACGCTCTGGACTGGGTACTGGTCGCCGGACGCTCTGGACTGGGTACTGGTCGCTCTGGGGTACTGGTCGCCGGACGCTCTGGACTGGGTACTGGTCGCCGGACGCTCTGGACTGGGTACTGGTCGCCGGACGCTCTGGACTGGGTACTGTCGACGGATGCTCTGGACTGGCGAGGCGCACTGTAGGCCTGGTGCGTGGTGCCGGCACTGGTGGTACCGGGCTGGGGACACGCACCTCGGGGCGAGTGCGAGGAGCAGGAACAGGGAGTACTGGACCCTGGAGATGCACTGGAGGCCTGGTGCGTGGTACCGGCACTGGTGGTACCGGGCTGAGGACATGCACCTCAGGGTGAGTGCGGGGAGGAGGAACAGGGCGTACAGGGCTCTGGAGACGCACAGGAAGCCTGGTGCGTGTTGTTGGCACTGGTGGTACTGGGCTGGGGACATGCACCTCAGGGCGAGTGCGGGGAGCAGGCACAGGACGTACTGGGCTGTGGAGGCGTACTGGAGGTCTGGAGTGTAGAGCTGACACAACCCGTCCTGGCTGGATGTTTATACTTACCCTGCAAATGCAGGACGCTGGCACAGGACGCACAGGGCTGTGCAGACTCACAGTACCCAGAGCCGGCGCAGGATATCCTGGTCCATGGAGGTATTTATTTCACCTTTATTTAACCAGGTAGGCAAGTTGAGAACAAGTTCTCATTTACAATTGCGACCTGGCCAAGATAAAGCAAAGCAGTTCGACACATACAACGACACAGAGTTACACATGGAGTAAAACAAACACACAGTCAATAATACAGTATAAACAAGTCTATATACGATGTGAGCAAATGAGGTGAGATAAGGGAGGTAATGGCAAAAAAAGGCCATGGTGGCAAAGTAAATACAATATAGCAAGTAAAACACTGGAATGGTAGATTTGCAGTGGAAGAATGTGCAAAGTAGAAATAAAAATAATGGGGTGCAAAGGTGCAAAATAAATAAATAAATAAAATAAATACAGTAGGGAAAGAGGTAGTTGTTTGGGCTAAATTATAGGTGGGCTATGTACAGGTGCAGTAATCTGTGAGCTGCTCTGAGAGTTGGTGCTTAAAGCTAGTGAGGGAGATAAGGGTTTCCAGTTTCAGAGATTTTTGTAGTTCGTTCCAGTCATTGGCAGCAGAGAACTGGAAGGAGAGGCGGCCAAAGAAAGAATTGGTTTTGGGGGTGACTAGAGAGATATACCTGCTGGAGCGTGTGCTACCGGTGGGAGATGCTATGGTGACCAGCGAGCTGAGATAAGGGGGGACTTTACCTAGCAGGGTCTTGTAGATGACATGAAGCCAGTGGGTTTGGCGACGAGTATGAAGCGAGGGCCAGCCAACGAGAGAGTACAGGTCGCAATGGTGGGTAGTATATGGGGCTTTGGTGACAAAACGGATTGCACTGTGATAGACTGCATCCAATTTGTTGAGTATGGTATTGGAGGCTATTTTGTAAAGGACATCGCCGAAGTCGAGGATTGGTAGGATGGTCAGTTTTACAAGGGTATGTTTGGCAGCATGAATGAAGGATGCTTTGTTGCGAAATAGGAAGCCAATTCTAGATTTAACTTTGGATTGGAGATGTTTGATGTGGGTCTGGAAGGAGAGTTTACAGTCTAACCAGACACCTAGGTATTTGTAGTTGTCCACGTATTCTAAGTCAGAGCCGTCCAGAGTAGTGATGTTGGACAGGCGGGCAGGTGCAGGCAGCGATCGGTTGAAGAGCATGCATTTAGTTTTACTTGTATTTAAGAGCAATTGGAGGCCACGGAAGGAGAGTTGTAATGGCATTGAAGCTTGCCTGGAGGGTTGTTAACAGTGTCCAAGGAAGGGCCAGATGTATACTGAATGGTGTCGTCTGTGTAGAGGTGGATCAGAGACTCACCAGCAGCAAGAGCGACATAATTGATGTATACAGAGAAGAGAGTCGGTCCAAGAATTGAACCCTGTGACACCTCCATAGAGACTGCCAGAGGTCCGGACAGCAGACCCTCCGATTTGACACACTGAACTCTATCAGAGAAGTAGTTGGTGAACCAGGCGAGGCAATCATTTGAGAAACCAAGGCTGTCGAGTCTGCCGATGAGGATGTGCTGATTGACAAAGTCGAAAGCATCAATGAATCAATGAATACGGCTGCACAGTAATGTTTCTTATCGATGGCGGTTAAGGTATCGTTTAGGACCTTGAGCGTGGCTGAGGTGCACCCATGACCAGCTCTGAAACAAGATTGCATAGCAGAGAAGGTATGGTGAGATTCGAAATGGTCGGTAATCTGTTTGTTGACTTGGCTTTCGAAGACCTTGGAAAGGCAGGGTAGGATAGATATAGGTCTGTAGCAGTTTGGGTCAAGATTGTCTCCCCCCTTTGAAGAGGGGGATGACCGCAGCTGCTTTCCAATCTTTGGGAATCTCAGATGACACGAAAGAGAGGTTGAACAGGCTAGTAGTAGGGGTGGCAACAATTTCGGCAGATAATTATTAGAAAGAAAGGGTCCAGATTGTCTAGCCCGGCTGATTTGTAGGGGTCCAGATTTTGTAGCTCTTTCAGAACATCAGCTGACTGGATTTGGGAGAAGGAGAAATAGGGAAGGCTTGGGCGTGTTGCTGTGGGGGGTGCAGTGCTGTTGACCGGGGTAGGAGTAGCCAGGTGGAAAGCATGGCCAGCTGTAGAAAAATGCTTATTGAAATTCTCAATTATGGTGGATTTATCAGTGGTGACAGTGTTTCCTATCTTCAGTGCAGTGGGCAGCTGGGAGGAGGTGTTCTTATTCTCCATGGACTTTACAGTGTCCCAGAACTTTTTTGAGTTAGTGTTGCAGGAAGCAAATTTCTGCTTGAAAAAGCTAGCCTTGGCATTTCTATCTGCCTGTGTATAATGGTTTCTAGCTTCCCTGAACAGCTGCATATCACGGGGGCTGTTCGATGCTAATGCAGAACGCCATAGGATGTTTTTGTGTTGGTTAAGGGCAGTCAGGTCTGGGGAGAGCCAAGGGCTATATCTGTTCCAAGTTCTAAATTTCTTGAATGGGGCATGCATATTTAAGATGGTTAGGAAGGCATTTAAAAAAAATATCCAGGCATCCTCTACTGACGGGATGAGATCAATATCCTTCCAGGATACCCCGGCCAGGTCGATTAGAAAGGCCTGCTCGCTGAAGTGTTTCAGGGAGCGTTTGACAGTGATGAGTGGAGATCGTTTGACCGCTGACCCATTACGGATGCAGGCAATGAGGCAGTGATCGCTGAGATCTTGGTTGAAGACAGCAGAGGTGTATTTAGAGGGCAAGTTGGTTAGGATGATATCTATGAGGGTGCCCGTGTTTAAGGCTTTGGGGAGGTACCTGGTAGGTTCATTGATAATTTGTGTGAGATTGAGGGCATCAAGCTTAGATTGTAGGATGGCTGGGGTGTTAAGCATGTTCCAGTTTAGGTCGCCTAGCAGCACGAGCTCTGAAGATAGATGGGAGGCAAACAGTTCACATATGGTGTCCAGAGCACAGCTGGGGGCAGAGGGTGGTCTATAGCAGGCGGCTACGGTGAGAGACTTGTTTTTAGAGAGGTGGATTTTTAAAAGTAGAGGTTCAAATTGCTTGGGTACAGACCTGGATAGTAGGACAGAACTCTGCAGGCTATCTTTGCAGTAGATTGCAACACCGCCCCCTTTGGCCGTTCTATCTTGTCTGAAAATGTTGTAGTTAGAGATGAAAATTTCAGAATTTTTGGTAGTCTTCCTAAGCACTGCAGGGCCTGGATTCACCTCTACATCGCCAGAGGAACAGAGGAGGAGTAGGATAAGGGTACGGCTAAAAGCAATAAGAATTGGTCATCTAGAACGTCTGGAACAGAGAGTAAAAGGAGGTTTCTGGGGGCGATAAAATAGCTTCAAGTTATGATGTACAGACAAAGTCATGGTAGGATGTGAATACAGTGGAGGTAAACCTAGGTATTGAGTGATGAAGAGAGAGATATTGTCTCTAGAAACATCATTGAAACCAGGAGATGTCATCGCATGTGTGGGTGGTGGAACTAATAGGTTGGATAAGGTATAGTGAGCAGGACTAGAGGCTCTACAGTGAAATAAGCCAATAAACACTAACCAGAACAGCAATGGACAAGGCATATTAACATTAAGGAGAGGCATGCTTAGTCGAGTGATCAAAAGGGTCCAGTGAGTAGTAAGGTTGGTTGGGGTCACGACGATTTAGACAGCTAGCCGGGCCATCGGTAGCAAGCTAGCATAGGATGGAGGTCTGTTATTAGCCACCTTGTGCGTTTCCGTCGGTAGGATTAGTGGGTTTCCATGTGGTAGAGGGGATGAATTCAAATCTCACACACACACAAAAAAAATAGATATAGTTATAGAGGCCCAAGAAAAAAATTAAATTAAATAAATAAATAAATTGTCCGATAGGTCTATTCAGATAGCAGCCGATAAGACAGCTAACGGTTAACGGACCGCAGATGGGCGTTCAGGTAACGTCGCGACGGAGGAGCCGGCCGGATAACTCCTTCGGGTAGATAACGTCGGTAGTCCAGTTGTGAAGGCCCGGTGGGGCTCCGCGTTGGCAGTAAAACGGGTCCGGATAGGTGATTGTAGCCCAGGAGTGATTGATGGAACTCTTCAGCTGGCTAGCTCCGGAATAATTGATGTTTGCTCCGGAATCGACGAAAGCCGATAGTCACACGGATAGCAGCTAGCTAGCTGCGAGATCCAGGTATGAATGTCCAGAGTTAGCGGTTGAAATCCAGGGACATGGAGAGAAAAATAGGTCCGGTATGTTCCGTTCCGAGCCGCGCCGTACAAAACTGGCGATAGTTTTTCGAGCTAAAGGATAGCTGATGACCACAAACTGTGGTTAGCTGAATACTAACGATTAGCCAGTAAAGAAGCTAACTAGCTTCTGATTAGCTTCTGGCTAGCTTCTGGATTAGCTTCAGGCTAGCTTCTGGTTAGCTTCTATGGAGGATTACAGATTTGAGGTAAACAATACTTAATTTTTTTTATAAATATAAATTGGTGAGGCGGGTTGCAGGAGAGTGTTTTGAAGATGAGTTTATGGAAAATAAAAAAATATATTATAAAAAGGTATGCGAAAAAAGGTATATGTATATATATATATATATATATATATATATATATATATATATATATATATATATATATATATACACACACAAAAATACATACAAATCGGCCCCCTTGAACGACCTTTTGCCACATTTCAGGCTTCAAACATAAAGATATAAAACTGTATTTTTTGTGAAGAATCAACACAAGTGGGACACAATCATGAAGTGGAACGACATTTATTGGATATTTTAAACTTTTTTAACAAATCAAAAACTGAAAAATTGGGCGTGCAAAATTATTCAGCCCCTTTACTTTCAGTGCAGCAAACTCTCTCCAGAAGTTCAGTGAGGATCTCTGAATGATCCAATGTTGACCTAAATGACTAATGATGATAAATACAATCCACCTGTGTGTAATCAAGTCTCCGTATAAATGCACCTGCACTGTGATAGTCTCAGAGGTCCGTTAAAAGCGCAGAGAGCATCATGAAGAACAAGGAACACACCAGGCAGGTCCAAGATACTGTTGTGAAGAAGTTTAAAGCCGGATTTGGATACAAAAAGATTTCCCAAGCTTTAAACATCCCAAGGAGCACTGTGCAAGCGATAATATTGAAATGGAAGGAGTATCAGACCACTGCAAATCTACCAAGACCTGGCCGTCCCTCTAAACTTTCAGCTCATACAAGGAGAAGACTGATCAGAGATGCAGCCAAGAGGCCCATGATCACTCTGGATGAACTGCAGAGATCTACAGCTGAGGTGGGAGACTCTGTCCATAGGACAACAATCAGTCGTATATTGCACAAATCTGGCCTTTATGGAAGAGTGGCAAGAAGAAAGCCATTTCTTAAAGATATCCATAAAAGGGTCGTTTAAAGTTTGCCACAAGCCACCTGGGAGACACACCAAACATGTGGAAGAAGGTGCTCTGGTCAGATGAAACCAAAATTAAACTTTTTGGCAACAATGCAAAACGTTATGTTTGGCGTAAAAGCAACACAGCTCATCACCCTGAACACACCATCCCCACTGTCAAACATGGTGGTGGCAGCATCATGGTTTGGGCCTGCTTTTCTTCAGCAGGGACAGGGAAGATGGTTAAAATTGATGGGAAGATGGATGGAGCCAAATACAGGACCATTCTGGAAGAAAACCTGATGGAGTCTGCAAAAGACCTGAGACTGGGACGGAGATTTGTCTTCCAACAAGACAATGATCCAAAACATAAAGCAAAATCTACAATGGAATGGTTCAAAAATAAACATATCCAGGTGTTAGAATGGCCAAGTCAAAGTCCAGACCTGAATCCAATCGAGAATCTGTGGAAAGAACTGAAAACTGCTGTTCACAAATGCTCTCCATCCAACCTCACTGAGCTCGAGCTGTTTTGCAAGGAGGAATGCGAAACAATTTCAGTCTCTCGATGTGCAAAACTGATAGAGACATACCCCAAGCGATTTACAGCTGTAATCGCAGCAAAATGTGGCGCTACAAAGTATTAACTTAAGGGGGCTAATAATTTTGCACGCCCAATTTTTCAGTTTTTGATTTGTTAAAAAAGTTTGAAATATCCAATAAATGTCGTTCCACTTCATGATTGTGTCCCACTTGTTGTTGATTCTTCCCCAAAAAATACAGTTTTATATCTTTATGTTTGAAGCCTGAAATGTGGCAAAAGGTTGCAAAGTTCAAGGGGGCCGAAAACTTTCGCAAGGCACTGTATATATAAATATATATATATATAAACAATTGCAGACAAAGGCAACTAACCATAGACAATAACCCACAAAATACCCAAGGAATATGGCTGCCTAAATATGGTTCCCAATCAGAGACAACGATAAACAGCTGCCTCTAATTGAGAACCAATCTAGGCAAGCATAGACATACATAACACCTAGACCAGACCACCCATAGACATACAAAACCCCTAGACAGGGGCAAAAACATACATCACCCATGTCACACCCTGACCTAACCAAAATAATACAGAAAACAAAGAATACTAAGGTCAGGGCGTGACACACACACACACAACTGGATCACAGCTGTTTGTGTCAATGTTGCTTGTTTACAAGAGTAAACTTTGTTGCATTTCTCTCCTCAACATGGAAAATCGTCATTATGTGTAGTAACTCTTCATGGTTTACCACCAGAATGGTATTTCAGCATCGCTTCCTTATTTTTGAGTTAGTATGTATCGGTATCCATGTTTAACAATGAACATTCACTCCTTTTGGTCAGCGACTTGCTGAGACATAACACCATCACCACATGTGGAACTGAACAGTCTGTAGACAAAGGGAAGAATTGACATTCACTCTAGTGCCGTTCACGCTCTCATTCTACAATGCTGAGTATGGGCCAGCACACAGGAGCAGAGGGGAGGAAGGAAGGCCCACCCTTCCCTCTTTCTATCGTCCTTTATTAACCATACATAAGAACAGTACATTTAAAATGATTATAAATCAGCCTCTACCAAATGCATCTCTCCCAATCCGCCCAACTTCTCCCTCCCCCTCCCCTTCTGTCTTCCTCCCACCCTCCTCCTGCCTCGGCCTCCCCTCCCCTCGCTCCCTCCCCCACCTCCTCCATCCATCCACCCCTCCCTCCCTCCACCCTTCCGCCCCCATCCGCTGGGCCCTCATCTTGACAGCTGGCTCTGATTATGGCTGTGAAAAATGGGGCAGTCACGCCAGCAAACCCCCCTCCAGCATTCCTGCAGCATGACTGCGCAACTTTTTCCCTACTGGCGCTGTCTCTGACTCTCTCCCCCTCTCTCTGTTTCTCTCCCTCTCTGCTTTATGTCTCTCTCACCATCTCTCCCTCTCTTTCTTTTTCACGTTATGTAGGCTTTTTCTACCCTTCCCCCTCGTCTTGTGTGTGTAAGAGTGAACGGGATAATAAAATATATATGTGAAGCATTAGGGAGTGCGGGGCATAACTTGTGTGTGTGTGTGTGTGTGTGTGTGTGTGTGTGTGTGTGTGTGTGTGTGTGTGTGTGTGTGTGTGTGTGTGTGTGTGTGTGTGTGTGTGTGTGTGTGTGTGAGAGACAGAGTGGTTAGCTAGATGAGATGTTAGTGTGTGTATATCGTGTGTGGTAAGGACTAAGATATAAGATACGTTATGGGAGCGTATGATTGTCGTGTGTAAACTGGTCCGAGATGTTTTTAAACATTTGCTTGTATGTGCTTGCTCAGAGAGAGAGAAAGAGGGAGAGAGAGAGAGAGAGAGAGAGAGAGAGAGACTGAACATTGCATAGAATAAAATGGAAATGAGAAATGGTTTGAATGTGAGGGAGGGAAAGAGGATAGAGTGGTTCCATTTCTCAAATGATGCATCTAAGATCAGACAGGCCAGGCAGGGGAGCACCCACTCACTCAGCCTCCGAACTATGTAATGCCTCTTCCTCCGTAACGCATGGAAGACAACTGAAAAACAAAGACAAAACCTAACCCAATCCAGCCCACACACAAGCAAACACACTCCGTCTCCATCATACCTAATCTTTCGGCTATGATGTTTACGGCACATTACACAACTTCATGGCGACCTCTCAAACGGCACCCTATTTCCTATATAGTCCACTATGGGTCCTGGTCCAAGGTAGTGCACTACATGGGAGAATAGGGTGCCATTTGGGACACCAACCCAGGACTCCATAACCACTCCAACATGGTGAGTGGAGTTCGATAGAGATGTTTCTGTTTTGTCCTCATGTTCTTGTTTGTTTGTTCAACTTTGGTCTCAGAGAAAAACCACTAAAGACTCTATCCATTTCCCTCAACAGAAAACTGTTGATATTTACCGGGTTGGGACATGGTGGTTGTTCTTCCTTCCCCTGTCGTCCCACCATGAAAGAACCAGTGGTGAGAGGAAACGGATGAAATGGCAGTAGTGTCAGATGTGGCTCAGTTGGTAAAAAACATGGTACTACTAACAATGCCAAGGTTGAAGGTTCCATTCCCTCAGGGATTACATATACATACTAAAAATGGATTCACTCGCTGTAGGCCTACTGTGAGTAGCTTTAGATAAATGGCATAGAAAGATGTGGGCTGTCTTGGGGAGTGTGGGTCTTTAAAAGCAGGGGTAGTGGTTTGACTGTTCTCGACCTCTTTACACACAGCAACCTCTCCAGTTCTACTCTGTTCTTGCTTCGACTGACTGAGTCACTGGAAAACAGGCAAGTTGCCAACATGGCGTCTGTCTGAATTTGTTGTTACGCTACTGAGTTCTGACTGCGTCTTACAACTGTATTTCTTGAGAGCAAGAAAACCTTGCTATCTCCATCTCATTAGCTGGATTTCGAACTAGAACTTAGAATAAGAACGCTTCCTTTCAGTCTGTCCTGCTGTGTCTCTGCCATCTCTATTCTTCTCTCTCAAATAAAGTAGCTAGTGAACATTGGTGTCCGTGTTTCTTTCCCCTTTCCCCTCCTCTCTCTCTCTCTCTCTCTCTCTGTCTGTCTGTCTGTCTGTCTGTCTGTCTGTCTGTCTGTCTCTCTCTCTCTGTCTCTCTCTCTCTGTCTCTGTCTCTCTCTCTCTCTGTCTCTCTCTCTCTCTCTCTCTCACTCACTCACTCACTCACTCACACTCACTCACCACTCACTCACTCACTCACTCACTCACTCACTCACTCACTCTCACTCTCTCTCTCACTCACTCACTCACTCACTCACTCACCACTCACTCATTCACTCTCTCTCTCACTCACTCACTCACTCATTCACTCACTCACTCACTCACTCACTCACTCACTCACTCACTCACTCACTCACTCTCTCACTCACTCACTCACTCACTCACTCTCTCTCTCTCTCTCTCTCTCTCTGTGTCTGCTACGTAGCAGCAGATGACTTGTGTTCATCCATCATTAGTCTATGTGTGTGTCCTCTCTCTCTCTCTCTCTCTCTCTCTCTGTCTCTCTCTCTCGCTCATCATCTGTCTCGAGGCGTCTTGTTAGAGCTAGACTCTCCGCTCTTCTACAGAGCCAAGTTATTTGACCCTTACTCTGACCGTCTCAGCATGTGTTGCCACGGCCCATACGACATGAGTATTTCATCTGGTTTGGGAATGACAGAGCAGGTAGCGGAATACTTTTTTGAGGATCACAATGGAAATAAGTCTCTTGACTTTGTTGTTGATGCATCCTCAACCATGTCAGTAAACGTATCTGTATCTGAGGAAGTGGCAGACACCAAACTACTACGGGTGCAGCTACAGTTGAAGGCGGAAGTTTACATACACTTAGGTTGGGAGTCATTAAAACTCGTTTTTCAACCACTCCACAAATTTCTTGTTAACAAACTATAGTCTTGGCACGTCGGTTAGGACTTCTACTTTGTGCATGACACAAGTCATTTTTCCAACAATTGTTTACAGACAGATTTTTCACTTATAATTCACTGTATCACAATTCGAGTGGGTCATAAGTTTACATACACCAAGTTGACTGTGCCTTTAAACAGCTTGGAAATTTTCCGAAAATTCTGAAAATTATGTCATGGCTTCTGATAGGCTAATTGACATCATTTGAGTCAAAGCCCTGACCTCAGTCCTATAGAAAATTTGTGGGCAGATCTGAAAAAGCATGTGCGAGCAAGGAGACCTACAAACTTGACTCAGTTACACCAGCTCTGTCAGGAGGAAAGGGCCAAAATTCACCCAACTTATTGTGGGAAGCTTGTGGAAGGCTACCCGAAACATTTGACCCAAGTTAAACCATTTAAAAGCAATGCTACCAAATACTAATTGAGTGTATGTAAACTTCTGACCCACTGGGAACGTGATGAAAGAAATAAAAGCTGAAAGAAATAATTCTCTCTACTATTATTCTGACATTTCACATACTTAAAATAAAGTGAGTTTAAATGTATTTGGCTAAGGTGTATGTAAACTTCCGACTTCAACTGTAGACAACAGCTTATCATGGTCATCTTAAATAACTCATCTATTTAAAAATATATTTATTAAACTGAATGCACGATCAGAAGGATAGTTAAATATTTACCGGGAAAGATTGTTAAGCAAACAACCCCAGCATTAATTGGGAATCAGGTGAACTACTTTTCTGTGGTCTGGGTAAAGGCACCAGCAACTGAAATTAGGAGGCTGCAGATTGCACAGAACAAAGCGGTATTTATCCGGTCAATATGTCAGTGTACTATGTCTGTTTGTAACAGTGTGTTTATATGTGAAAATGTGATCGTATTATAAATTGTATTTGAATGTTTAAGGACTCTTGGAAGACTAGTCCAAATTGGAACTAAAAGAGATCCAAATAAAATCAAATCAAATCAAATATGTTGCCTGGTGTAACATTTTAAGAAGTCTGAATTGTCAAATAAATCAAATTAAAAAAGAAAACTAAGCAAAGGCAGAGATTCAGTGTTATGTGGTTGGGTGAGTCATGTATAGAATAGACGTTCTGCCCACAGTGGAATGTCCTGTGCTATATACTGTACCTCTCGGTTCCAAAAACACACACCTACACATCGAACCACTCACGGTCTCTCACACTAAAGCGATCTGTTTTTCCTTGTATACAACATCAACTTTCCACAGCCCTCTCTATATCTGTCCACAGTTTGACATTTCTGAATATACAGACTACAGTACAACTCATTTCACCCCCCACCCCCCCCCCACCCCCAAAGGGAAATTATAGAATTTAGACAACACACACACACACACACACACACACACACACACACACACACACACACACACACACACACACACACCTTATGACATTGGCTATGCAAATATGACTTACAGTTGACTGACAGTTTAATTAAAGTGCTGCCAATTATTGCCAGTGTGATATTGAGGAGTGTGCGAGTGTTTGTGGTTCAGGAAAGGCGTTGCTGCTGTCGTATATTCTGCAGTGACTTGTCTCCATCGATTGAGAAACATTAAGAAGAGTCATGGTGAACTCCTTCCCTCCTGGTTCTTGGAAACAGCCGAGCAGGCCAAGCAGAGCATCTGCAGCAGGGAACCTAGGCTGTACATCCCAAAATGACACCCTGCTCCCTACATAGTGCACAACTTTCGACATAGGGCTCCAGGCAAAAGTAGTGCACTATGTAGGGCATAGGGTGCCATTTGGAGTGCCGCCCAAGCATGTGCAAGAACCTAGCCCAGGATCCCACAGTACAGAGCTGGATTGAAAAAGGTGCGACATTGAGGTCAACATATTAAACGCATTAGCTTTCTCCCTGCAGGGATGGCGGTCATCTGCATCACATTTCCTTTTCCTTTTCCGAATGTCTTCAGTTTGATTTTATTGGACATCGTCTAGGATCCGGGGGCGGTCAAAGGTAATGCCAGAGAGCATCAGAAAGAGATACGGACGGGGTTCGCTGGGTTCCAACAAACACGAGGCTACGTCCCACAGCTTGGGAGAGTCATCGAAGTGATATGCCATAGGCGCTCGGTGTGAGTGAGCTCAGTTCGCTGCAGCAATGTTTATCATACTTTAGGGGGGCTGGATAAGCTATGGTCCTTTCTCCTCTGAGGTCCACTTACATCAAAACTAGCACTTAATAACTGACCAAATCAGTGTCAGATAACTATCTAAGGGACCAGTCAGCAACATCCCAGTGCTGGCCCGCGGACCTGAGGTTGAGAAACAGCACACCACCACAGCACACCAACCGGTGGTTAACGGGCCATGGACCTGAATGTTGGACCGGCTATGTCAGAGATACTGATTACTGATAATAAACAGAGAGAGATGCATCTGTACACGGTCTTGTCTCTGTCTTCTATACAGGCTTGTTTACTTCGGGTCTGGCAGAATACCTAGAGAGATAGAAGCAGCTCGATTACAAAGAGTTTCTCTTCAGGCCTGACAGCCAGGCGTACGGTGAAGGAGGTGGAGGTAAAGCCCTCCGCTGCTTACTGGCTGCCTCTGTGCAAACACATAACACAGAGTTTGATGGTTCCAATGAGGAGAATAAAGGCTTGTTTGGGTGTTGTTGGCAGACTACTTGGGGTGGTGTTGTTGGGGTTGGGGGGTAATGTAAGGGGCATGGGATTTGGTAAATGTGTCCTGCATATTGATGACTGGTGTGGGCTGTGGGTGGGGTGGGGGGGGGGACGACGACGACTGTAAACTCCTAAACTCTCATTTCTGGGAAAGTAATTATATTTTACTAGATTTAGCCGAGCATATAAGCACACAAAAAATTAAACGCAAACCAGAAACTATTTAACAAGCCCAAAAAGTGTTTCCATATTGGGTTGTCACACAACATGGTCATAACGTGAGGACACAAATGGGCTGACAAAGCCACGCGGGCCTCCATTTGGGACTGATCTGACGGTAATGGGGCTTACTGGAAGAGTACTGAGCTGGTGTGTGTGTGCCCTTACAAAAGAAAACATGAGATAATCACGTGAAAAAAAGGAGGGGTTGAAACTATTTCAGGGAACAGAACCGAAAACCAGAAAATAACAAACCTTTTCAAAGAACAGAAATGGAACCGGGAACGAAAGTGACCCATACTGTTCTGGACCAGAACAGTTATTTTAAAAGCATGGGAACAGGTTAATAATGTTATTTTACGTTCTAGGGATTTTTTTTTCTAGTTCCACAAAAAAAAAATGCAACTAAGCGCATATTGAAAGCCCTCACTCTGTCACTCTGAACCTTATTCCAGTGTCTGCCTGCAAGCAGAAAATGTTTGCCAGTGGGTGTGCCTGTTTAGGCTACATGCCCCTTCCCCTTACGAAGCATAGGCCACTGTACTAACGTTTACAATCGTGATTCAGAAGATAGGAATATAGATTTTGAATTAGCTAGAGATGAATGGATTAATGTCAGTCGCATCTTGCACCCTAGGCTACACTTGTCTGTCCATCACGCATGTAAACGACTTTAGCTTTGCCTTCTCTATCCTCACTGATTGGTGAAGTCATTTATTGAACTAAATGTGAAAAAAAAACGGTTAATTTCACAGGTAAAAAAAAAAGGAAATTAAATTTGAACCGGTTCAGAACTTTATTTTGCTGGTCGGAACAGTGGAACAAAACAAAACTAATACTGGTTCTGTTCAGAACTAAACAATTAGGGACATCATTTCTGTTCCAAACCCTGGTGTTCGTGACACGTGTGATATGTCACATGAAGAAAATATATATTGTTGTATTTTTGTTCATATGAGTCAGACATGTGTGGATATGTGTGAAGTTACATGCTTATTTTTTCACCACATCTGGCTACATCTGGTCTCTCAACCAGAGACCGTCACTGCTTAGCGTCAGAGGTAAACCAGCAGTGGGATGCAAGACGCTATGTTGTTGGAATGAATGTGCAAAAACTTGCAACAGGAAGAAAAGGCATAAAAAGCAGGGGTAACAACCAAAAATAGGGAAAATTGCAGGAAAGAGAGAGGTGTTTCATTTAATTGCATCATCATGTAACATTTTTCACAGAATTTTTTTTTTTCTGCATCCATTTACAGTTCATTTGTTCTCACGTTTCTAAATGATTTCCTTGACAATATTTCCTTTTGCGATCAATACCTTTGGGTTTATGTTTGGCTTTCATTCTTTTTGTTCACAGTACTAACAATGTTGTTCCCGACTTCAGAAGTTTTGCCTAATATTAAAGGCACAAAAGGAACTCACTCACTAGAGGATTGCACCATATAATAACACTATGACTCTAGTAAAGGTGTTTAAAGCAGAAATCCTTCATTGAAACATGAACAAAGTGTTCCCCCCCCACCACGGTTTCAGTAAAAAGGTGAAGGCTGGGGCTAGAGAAAAGCAACCGCTCTCAAATCCATTCACGTCGCTATGGATGCAAGGACTGTAGTTTTAATTGTGTTTTAAGGCTATACAGTGGTTGTTTACGTTTACTTTGCTTGCAAACATTGGAGTAAAACAAAACATATATTTGGGGGTTCTGTTGGGGTACGACAGTCAAACTAAGCTCAGAAGCATTATTACGTCGTGTTCTTCAAGAATCAATGGGGTATTATCATTCATTCACAAGTCCAAAAATGGATGTAGAAACTAAGGATTGCCCCTTTATCATGCAGTGACCTTCGTACGGCAGAACGACGTCGCCATTTGAACCCAATCCATTAACTTGCCCCCCCCCCCCCATTAAAATGATTCCGTCCGGTGGAAACTTTTCAAACATGTTAATAACACCATCTTTTCACATGTGAGGAGAATAACACTAGTTCAACCCCGCATGCGAATCTTCAATTCCACATGTGAAAGTGAGATTTTTACACGGAAAAGTTTTATTTGGGGGGGGGGCAGAGAGAGAGAGAGAACAGTTTATGGGCAGAGGTTGGACTGGACCATTGTCAAAGACTCAGAGATGGTAGTTAAGAGAGTTTGGATGTGTTCCTTTACCATAAGAATAGTGTTCAAACTCCTGTTGGACTGGACATAGTACACTTTTATCAAAACCCATTTCCTATAGCTACTGTGTTTCTCCATCCATGCACCGGCTGTAGCCAATCATATGTTCTCATTTGGGTCTTAAAAAGTCTCTCAAAGAGATGATTGAAAACACATTTGTTAAATAATAATCGAAAGAGGTAAAGGGATTGATCTTTTCTGGCTCCTTTATGAACATAAAAAGCTGGTCCTCATCCCTCATTTCACTGAGGGATGAAGAGAGAGAGGGAGAGAGAGAGAGAGAGAGAGAGAAGACATTTGGACATTTTGGAAAAAGTGGAAAAAGGAGAAAGAGGAGTGATTTCTGGCATTATAGCCCCCTGATCTTTCTCCACATACCTCTGCTGTTGCTCATCTGGGTCGTTTCCTGCTCATCATCTCTCCATTAAACAGAGGTTCCATTCCGATTCACACCCTATTCCCTATATAGCGCACTACTTTTGACCAGGTCTTTGGTCAAAAGTAGTGCACTATATAGGGAATAGGGTGCAATTTGAGACGCACAGTAGTCAATTTGTTTCACAAGAACAGAACACCTCCCGGGGAGACTCAACAGTTCACTGAGTTGACGAGACAGTTGGAAAACAAGACAAAGACTTTTCACCACTGGGTGAGGATTCTGAAAGACGCTGTCCGACCAATGACCTGCCACTTACGGAAGCCGAGACACCTTAGCCTGGTCCCAGATCTGTTCGGACGGCGACCATAGGAGTTGGCTGTACAGCACAAACAGATCTCAAAGACCAGGCTAAAGACACCTTTTGTCTTTACACAGACCACTGGTTTCAGTCACTACAGATGACCACAATCCTCTATTATCTGATGTTAAAGAGACTCTGGTCCCATACAGCCATAGGCACATGCATACCAGCAGACATAGCCTACTGGCATGCCAAGGTGTAATCTTACCCTACCACTTACCCTAACCACTCACTAACATGCCTGAATCTAACCTGGCCCAAAGAGATTTAGGGCCAATGCAGTCTTCACTTACAGGGTATTACAGGCTGACCTACAGACATTCAGTCTCTCCATAAAACGCAACGTGAGACAAACATTAGTTGC